>NC_067142.1:23485059-23595059 GCF_903995435.1 Acomys russatus | reverse complement strand
GTTCAACGTCCTGTTAACCTCTGACATTTAGGCTGGGGTAGGCAGATGTATACAAAAAGCCCAGGGTCACCATAATAACGTATAAAAAGGCCAAAATTAATAAGGAAAAATGAAAGATGTGAAATAAGGAGCAGAGAGATGCTGGTATTCATCATTCAGAAATTGATGCATCTGAGAGAGCTGGGCCTAGCATGTTTTCATTCTAATTTGTTTTCTAAACATTTATGCATCGATTCTCTCACTACCTCATATTACCCAACATGAGGGGCCACAGTGGCTATCTGGAGATGGAAAGTGAAAAAGTTGTCCATGATATTTTTAAAGTACTGTGTTGAATGCATCACTGCATTTTAATCTGGGACAGAGGGTGGAAAACGGCATCTGGTTAATCAGGGGTTCATAGATTATTCGGTGATACAACTTAATGATGCTGAGATAAAAGGAGGAATTGTGTATCTTCCCAGGAGCAGCATTATAAAGTATCCTGGCTGGTACTTAAAATTGATTGTGCATTATATTGGTTAAAGTGTATCATTTGGAAAATAAAATTAAGGCTGATTTGCATTGCTGTAGAAATACTTGCACATGCATTTAATAAGAGGTTTTGTTTTGCCTTCGATTTTAGAACACATTTAGAATTTGAATTCATTTATATTTGCTCAGTGTCTTATTGAATGAATGTGTGTGTGCATGAGTGTGTGTGTTTGTGTGTGTGTGTATGATACATTAGTTTGTGAATCTACAGAAACCAGAAAAGAATCAGGTCAACTGGATCTGTAGTTACAATCTCTTGTGAGTCACCCACCATGGGGCTGGGAACTGAACTCAGACCCTCTGCAAGAGCAGGAAGTACTCTCTCATACTGAGCTATCTCTCCATGCTATCTCTAAAGCTGCATTAAAGGAGTTAGAAAATATGTGTATAATTGCTCATTAGGAAAACAACTCTCATGAGCCATATATTTCATTTGATAATGTAAAACACAAATACACATATTATTAAATGGAGCACGTGTAATAATTCAGAATATGTAACAAGATAATGTTTAATTCATTGTTTGAAGATTTTGTAGGTTGTGTTTAAAATTTATGTCATTATGTATGTATGTTGCATGAGTGTAGGAGCCTGCAGAGGCCAGAAGAGGGTGTTAGATCCCCTAAAGTTGAATTTTCAAGGGGTTGTAAACACATGGATGCTGGGCAAAGAATTTGGGTCTTCTGCAAGAACAG
This sequence comes from Acomys russatus, assembly GCF_903995435.1. Lineage (NCBI taxonomy): Eukaryota > Metazoa > Chordata > Mammalia > Rodentia > Muridae > Acomys > Acomys russatus. Next base: position 23,593,830 of record NC_067142.1, on the reverse strand, counting down.
TGTTTTTAACTGCTGAGCTATCTATCCATGACCCTCAATCCCATTTTAGAAAGGTTGTTCTGTGTTTTATGTGACAGTTTTGCAAAGCACTGTAAGCATTATATTATTAAATTTTGCATCTAGAATTACACAGCAGGAGTTTCCAAATCTTTGATCGGCATCTGTTGATTACATTTTAAGCTCCAAAACTTTGTTACACAATGTTTAATTTTAAGTGTATTTCCTTGATTTGCAATCTATAGTAGATTCTTATTACTTGCACCTAGGGAAAAGTCTATAATATTATCAATAACTTCTAGATAGTAGTATTGATGTAAGTGAAAATAACCTGCTGATATAACACACACACAGACTTATTAACTAAATAAATCATTGCTCCTCAGTCAAACATGATTGAAAACTACCTACCAAGAAATTCTGTTTTCCAGAAGATGGTAGGAGTTAGGATAGCAAAGACTAGAGCTGGAGAGATGCTTCAGTGGTTAAGAATGCTTGCCACTCTTACAGAGGACCCAGCTTTGATTCTCAGCACCCAAGTCCAGAAGCTCACTATTGCCTCTAACTCAAGTTCCAGAAGATTCAACATCCTCTTCTTGCCTCTGTGGGTACCTGTATAAGTATGCACACACACACACACACACACACACACACACACACACACACACACACACACACTCCTAATGGCATATACGCATGTAATTAAAAGTTAAATACATCTTTTAAAAAAGAGAGCAACTAGTCAAATAATTACAGTAAAAAGCTTAGCAATGTATACAAAAAGACAAAACAAACATCTTACTTTAATATGTCTAATTTTGTTTTTTCATTAATTTGTGTGTTCATTTTCCATCACTCCCTCCTCTCCTTTAATTTGTGGTATATTACAATATCTCTGGAAAGGGATCCAGGGTAGTTTTGGTTTTAACATTTTAATTATCTAAGTGAGACATATATTGATGCTCCAGAATTGGTTTTTGCACATTGGTATCAGACATGAAAATACTAGGGAAATTTGTAAATTTTCTTTTAAAATTTTAGTTACTTAATGTAAATGATCAATTGACTCTTTTACATACAATTAATCTCTCTACTCCTCCCTTCCCCTTACTTGCCCACTCTCTTGGAAGATTTACATTTTAAAAGGCCAGGCAAATACAATGGACACAGTGACTGTATATCAAGGACCTGGTTGTAAATCTAAAGATAATCATCTAGAAAGATTGCTTATAAAATGGACATTTTGGGCCGAGTGTCAAAGATTTAATAAATTAAGCTTTGTCAGGTAGAAGGAGGGACTGAGTTTCAAAGTGGCTCAGAGATGGAAAGCAAGCTTCAAGAGAATTATCTTCCACAGACCCAGCCATCAGCTAAAGACCCTTCAAGGAATAGAAGATCTGAGAAACGAACACAGTAGACAGGACCTTGAAAGCATTATGTAGAAATAAGCGGATGCTTCTGTGTTAACGAAACACGAATCAAATGCTTACCTTTTGTGGCGTGAACCTGCTCTCACGTTTGCCTTATTGGCCCCCAGACAAACGGCTACGGACAGAAAGATGAGTTCCAGAAGGGGATCCCTTCAGAGGGGGCATTTCGTTTCTTTATCATGTCACACGTTTATTATGTGTCACATAACCATGTTTTACACAGTGGTGGTTTTGCCTTCGATCCCAGCACGTAGGATACAGAGGTAGAGAAGTAAGTGTGAGTTCCAGGGTACAGAGTATGACCCTGTCTTGAAAAGAATAAAAATATTTTTTAAGAAAACGACAAGCTAGAGTACCACGTTGAGATTTGAGGTGTTCCCAAAAGCCTGGGTATTAGAGTCTAGGGATCCAGGATGTCTCGGGTGGTGGTGAAAGCCGTAAAAGGCGGCTGAGCCTGCGGAGGCCTTCAGTTTATTGGATTGCGGCTGTGTAACCCTAGTCTCTTCCTTTTCCCGATTTCTTCCTAGTTGTCTTTTTGCTGTGACAAAATACTGACAAAAGAAGCCTCAGAAAAGTCTCTTTGGGCCCATGGATTGAGTGTACATCCATCAATCCTCAGGAGCAGGAACAGGAGTGTAGAGTGCCCGGGTGCATAGTGTGTGAAGGCGGGAGGCGGGGAAGGTGTTCTCAGCTCACTTTCCAGGCTTTTATCCAGTCTATGCCTCCAACCTACAGAATGATAGATCCACACGTAGGGTGTGCTTTCTCATATCAGTTAGCCCATCTAGAAAGTGCCTCACGGCACAACCAGACATGGGTCACCTCGGTGATTCTAGATCATGCCAGGTTGACAATCCATGGTGACTGTCACATTAACTCTAAATGGCACGATGCTCCTCTGCATTGCACTCCTGGCCCTGAAGCACTGACTTGCTACAGACCAATGCCCATAATTTTGTTCAATCAAGGGCTGAAGACGATGAGACTGTAAGGCTAAACGAACCCCTTCTCTTTGTATTTCGCTTTTATCTAGCCAGGGAAAGCTGGACAACACACAAAGCTAGGAGCCGAGAAAGCAACAATGTGCTATTTCTGAGAAAGTTGCCAGGAAAGATCTTCCAGGCACAAGGACATTTCACAGAGACTTCCTGGAAGTAAAAACTGAGCCATGTAGATTTTTAACAGAGAAACATTCTCTTGGCTAAGGAAACTGCAGGAATCATATAATAACACAGGGGACAAGAGCTTCTTTGCTTTGAAACAAGAGTCTAGTAAAGTGTGTGTGTGTGTGTGTGTGTGTGTGTGTGTGTGTGTGTGTGTGTGTAGGTGCATGATTGTAGAGTCCAGAGGCTGCTGTTGAGTATCATCCTCAGCCACTTCCCTCCTTACTTTTTTGAGACCAGCTCCTTCACTGAGCCGGTAATTCACATATTCACCAATACCATCTTGCCAGTAAGCTCCAGGAATCCTTCTGTCCCTGTCTCCCAGTGCTGGCCTACAGATGCCATGCCACCACTCCCGGATATTGGGTATCTGAAGCTCAGTCTTTCATTTTGGTGCAACAAGCCCTTTACCCTCTGAGCCAACTTCCAGTCCCTAGTGTACAGTTTTGAAGAGAAGACTGATGAGGTGAGGCTTCTCTTATGACTAGCTGAGTTTACCTTTTCTGTGTAATTTGAGGGAGAGGCAATGTTGTAGGAAAAAAACGACAACAAGCTTCTTACAGAAATCCAGACGAAAGATTCAAACTTCTCAGGACAAACTTCTATGAGCAGAAGTAGTAAGACCGCAAGATGGATTTTGAGGTGAGAGCCAACAACGATTAGATGCCATGTAAGAGGTGAGAGGGAAGGGCAGAAAGAAGAGGCCATGGCTGCCCTTTGTCTTCCCCAAGTAATTTTGAAAATGGAGCTGCCATTTATGGAAGTAGTGCAGTTGATAGGATGCGGCTAAGTCATGAGATACTTTGGGACCCATAATGATCTTGAGATGTCTATTAGACATTAAGAGACAGAGCAATAAAATGTGAAGTGTTTCTTCTGGAAGGTGAAAGAATGAATGGACTAGAGAAATGCAATAAGAGTATCAGGTGGCTGGGGCTCCAGAGACAGCTCATCCGTTAAGAGCATTCGCCACTCTTGGCAAAGAACTCTTGTTCTGTTTCAAGCTCCATGCTAGGATTCTCATAAGTGACTGTAACTGCAGATCTATGGTATCTGACACCCTGTTCTGGCTTCTTGGCATACGTACAAATGTGCACATACAGAAATACAGACAAACACACCCTATACATAAAATAAAGAAGATTATCAGATGGTGTTAAATGTCTGCTATGTTCATTATATTCTCCAGTAGACTCTAGCTTTTCATCAGGGATGAACATTATTGGGTTAGGAAAGAAAAAAGAGATGCTTGGTGAACGCTTTGGTTATAGCTTGGAGAGATGATTAGGAAGCATTTTGTCCTCTACACACTGTAAGGATGGCACTCGGTGCCATGGTGTACAACTTGTGTGGATTGTGGGCATTTCTCCTTGCTATTTAACAATGCTTTCCCCAGATTAAAAACTGCCAACTGATATAAATGCTGGAGATGCCTTGACAGCTCTTTTGGGGAGCACTCTCAACCATACAGCATGTAGCAGTTTTGGAAGAAAGAGAAAGGATATTCACCCACGGACCACCCTGTCTTTGCTGCTTTGCTTATTATCTTTATTAAACCATAGGATACCTTTTTTTCTTTTGAGATGGAGAATTTTTCCTCAAATTTAGAAAAGAAAGTCAAGATAAATTGGTACTAAGGAGGTAGTTCAGTTAATACAGGGCTTACTTCCCAAGCACAAGGAACTGAGTTTGACTCCCAGAACCCATATTAAAAGAGGCAACTATCCTGGACCCATGGGCCCTCACAAAGACTGAAATACCAGCAAAACAGAATTCTTGGACTGGACTTAGACCCCCTACACATGTGTGGCAGATGTGCAGCATGGTCATCATGTGGGTCCCCTAACAATGGAAGAAGGGGCTGTCTGTGACTCTGTTGCTTGCCTTTAGATCCCTTTCTCTTAGCTGGGCCATCTTATCAGGCCCCCCAGTGGGAGAGGATGTGCTTAGTCCATGTGTGACTTGAGATGCTCCACTTCTCTGAGAAGAAGAATGGGGAATGAGATGATGGGACCATAAAGGTGAGACTGGGAGGAGAGGAAGGATGCATCTGTGGTCTGACTGTAAAGTGATAACATAAATAACTAAATGGGGAAAAAGCAACAACAAATAAAGGGATTGGCATGTTGGTTCATGCTTATAATCTTAGTATTGGGCATACAGAGATGGGTTGATCCTTGGGGCTTACTTGTCAACCTAATAGCCTCCTTGATGAATCTCAGGCCAGTGAGAAACATCCTTTGAAAAAAAAAAGTAAAGAGCCACTAAAGAATGATAGTTGAAGTTTTCCTTTAGTTTCCACATACGTGCACATTCACTCGTGCACACATAGCTCTGCCAACCCCTCATACATAACTAAAAATTAAAGCAAAATGTTAAAATATATGACATCTGGAGATATGCAAGGTTTAGGATTGGCCGTTTCGTGAAGTTATGGTTTATGAAAAGATGTCTTCTCTCTTCCTTTGCTCCTTTTTTCTAACCTAAGTGACTCACATCTCCTGAGGACTTGTTATTATAGAGAGTCAGATGTCAATGTTCTGTCTCTACTTTAAAGGCTGAGTTCATCTCCCCTGTTTAATATTTATCAAGTGTCTATAATCCTGGGCTTTGCAAAAATCATTCACTTCTTTCTGCAGTGATCAGTTAATCAAACTCAGCTGCACAGGGATTGTGCAAAAATAGGGGAAGGCTGGATTCCAGCATTCCAGAAAAGTCACTACTTGTCAGAGCTCAAGGTCCTAAACTGACACAGAGTCAGAGGTGGAAACAAGGCCCTGTGAGCTCACAGGTGATCTGAGGCCTGGAGTTGAGCACTGGGGTGAATCTCAGAGGGAAGTTAGTGGGCTAGATGAAGCCCACAAATTCATGGGTGGAGGTTTAAAAAATTAAAAAGGAGGTTCCTTGATGGTACAAAACTTACAAACTGAAAATCAGGACTAGACATGGTGAGATCTAGGAGGTTTCCAGAATAAGACTCACTGACACACCATGCCCATGACTTTGTAGATAGGTCTCTCAAAACTTCTCCGGGGTCTCTATTGCTTTCTCTGTCTAAACCTGTAAGAGAAGAGCTATCCTCAGAGGATCATCCACATATTGGGAGGGCTGTTCTTTGAATTTGACCTTTGAATGTTGAACCTGAATTCTCCTTAAGGGAAATGGCATCTGACATCCATTTATTTACCAGTGCCTAATATTTTAATCATCTGGATTTCTGGAGATGCTGAGTTTGGCTCTTCTTGCTCTGTTCACCTTGCAGAGGGTCTTTCCTCAGTATGTGGATATATTAGATCATATCACAGCAGCAGCCACAGGGGCACATGGGGTTGAAAGTTTGTCTGGAGTGGCCCTGGATGAAACAGAGAAACAAAAAGAGGGAGGGAGCATCACTAATGCCTAATGATGTGTCTTGGGAAAATGATTCTTGGTACTTTCAGAAACTTGAAGCGAAGCCAAAGAAAACATATAAGCAGCTAGAAGTTATAGTTTACTATGATAATTGACACAGCATTAGCAATGACAATCTCTAAAAGAGAGATTTTTGATGCTAGGATGTCATGTCTGGGCAAAATAAAACTCGTCCATGAGCTTGGAGAAAATATAAAACAGTAGGGAAAATGGCTGAAAAAATGGGTCTGATTGGCAGACAGGTCATTCATGGTGATGTAGTGTGACTTCCAGAAAGCTGTCAATTCTACCAGATGCAGATTGACTGGTGAAACATTAAAAAAAAACAAAAACTCAAACACACCCATATTCTCAGTGTGCCAGAGGCATTGTGGAAGCATCCAGCTTGGTCCTGCCTAGGATGGTACTATCTCGGCTAAGCTTAAGCTTGTGCATACCAAATCACTTGTATGATTTAAAGACACAAATATGAGTGGCTTCATGGGAAGTGCTGGTCACCTACCTTGTAGGAACTAACATGCCAGATGCCTGAGGACTCACTTCTGATGAGGAAGAAGCAGGATAACCCTGATAGGCCACTCTAGCACAAGCTGTATATTTCATCGATGACATCTTCATGCCGTTCCTAGGAGTCCTTCATAGATGGGCCCAAGTGCACTTCAACCTATTGGGAACCAAATAGCAAGAAAATGTAGAACCAACAATCAACAGAATAAAGTATTGTTGGATCTGTTGATTTTAACTATGTCAGTATTGCTTTTCTGTCTTTGTAACTGTTCGTTTCTGATGAGGGTGTCCTGAAATCTTTTACTGTAATAAATGGAGGCGTTAAAAAATGCAGCAACACTTCCTCAAGTGAAAACCTTAACTTTGTAATGTAGCATAGAATCTTAATGGCTGTGGAGATTGCAGGGTAGTTTTTCTTTGTTTCCCTGCCCATATTTAAGAAAGTGAAACTTTCTTTCTTTCCTTCTGTTTCTCTCTCTCCGTGTCATCTGTGTTTTATGTGTGTGTGTGTGTGCTCATGCGCACGTGAGCACATGTGTGTATATTTGCATATGTGCATATTTATATCAATGTTTCTGTGTATGGAAACCAGTGGTAGACACCAGATGTCCTCCTCAATCCTATTTCTTATGACACCAAGACCTAGAATTCCCCCATACAACTAGACTAGTTGGCCAGAGAACTTCAGGGGTCTTCCTGTCTTTGTTTCCCCTTTGCGGGAATTACAAAGACAACACCTCTGTGCCTGGCATTCACATAGGTGCTGAGAAGGGATCAAACCCATTTTTCCAAATGTGTGTGCCAAGAACTCTACCAAATGCGCCGTCTCCTCTTCTCCGCATCCTTCACAATAATGTCTTTGATTAGCTCAGTCAGTTACTTGGCAGAAGGTACAAAACACCCAAATTCATGTGTATGCCTTTCCGCAAACTGTTGTATCGTGGAACTGAAATGTCTTATGAAACACACATGTAGGTGATGAAGCACAATAGGAGGATTGCGGTTCATGCCATTAAAGCCCATGTGTATGGCAGGTGGATGTAAAGGTGGCCTGGTAATGATAGAGGATCTCCAGAGTAAGCATGCTATTGAGACTGGCCATCAAAAGAAACTCCTAATATCAGCCTTAGGTCTCCATATGTGTACTCATAAACCTATGCTAGTGTGTGCCCCCATACATGGGAACATGTACACACACAGGTCACACACATACTCACACACACACACACACACTCACACACACACACTCACACACATGTCACACACATACTCACACACACACACACTCACACACACACACACTCACACACATGTCATACACATTCACACACACACACATACACACACACACTCACACACATGTCACACACATACTCACACACACACACACTCACACACATGTCACACACATACTCACACACACACACTCACACACATGTCATACACATTCACACACACACACACTCACACACACACACACACACACACACACACACACACGCCATACACTCACATGCAAAGAATAAAAAAGAAACTTCAATGTAGGTCCAGGGAAATGGCTCACTAGCTCCCACACCAGCCTGAGAGGACTAAGTTGATCCCTAGAAGCCATAGCAGAAGGACAGAACTCCTAAAGAACATTCATCTCAGACTTCCACATGTACATGCCTGTGTTGTTTGTGCCCACTCTCACCTACTCCCACACATAAATACTGGCAATTATAACAATGGCAGTTAATAGTGAGGTAAACTATTACTCTGGGAGGAAAACGTCCCTCTGCTCCTAATAGTAAGTACCTGTTCACTAACTTCCTATCTAGGATTTCTCTTCACTGCAAGTTGCATCCTTTCCTCTGGCCACTTGCAGAAAAACAGGACCATTCCCCCCTCATGGTCAGGGTATGCTCCTGAACACTGCAGACATCCACCTGCCTCCATCCTCCAGTGCTAGGGATCAGAACTCTGGTCCTCATGCTTGTCTGGCAAGCGCTTTACCCACTGAGCTATCTTCCCAGCCTCAAATTAAATAGAATTTTAAGAGATGCTCTAACCACTCAAAATCTTTCCCCTGGCTAGATGTTGTGTGAAGGGTGGCACCCATTTTCACCATTGCTTTCTTCCAAGTATCACCACATACCCCCAAAGGTAGACTGCTTTTTCCCTTGCTGGTGCCCTCGGGTGTTTTATTTTTCTAATTCCTCGAACATGTACAGCTGTAGTCTTCACAGGGTCACTGTGAAGTTATCACTGAAGATAACTGAGCTATTCTAGAACCTTTCGTGAGGTAACAGGGAGGAATTGTGCTTTAGTACACACTTTTCTTGTGATCAAAATGTGATGAGTTGAATATAAAATAATCAAAATGATATGCATTTAGACAGGCAGGTGGATGGGTAAGCAGCTAGGTATCAGGTAGATAAATACATTTATTATATTAGGTAGCCAAATAATTAGACAATATAAGAAAGATGACAGATGACACATGGTTATATTATAGATATGTAGCTAATAGATAGATATACAGAGATAATGGTACATTGATGGGTAATAGATACTTCACAACAATTTCAAGCCAAGCAAGAAGTCGATATAGCATGCACTGTATCAAATCTATAGATTTAAGGCATAGTTGTATATTATTTATATAATTTAAACTAAGATACTTTATCAGTAAGTGTATAAACAGTAGAACTACATGTGGTAGCTATGCAACATTGGGCAAGGACTTTTTTTCAGACTTTTAATGGCAGCAGAGATAACGTCTTCACTCCAGAAGTTACTGCATGGAAAACGTTAGATGGTGCCTGCTTCACATTAAGCACTCAATAGATGTGAGCCATCATTGTTTTCACTATTATTATTATTCACAAGAAAAATTCAAAACATGAAAATGGACTCAGTAGACTGGTGAAGTGGAAAGAATAGTCTAATGGTTGTGTGATAGCTAATGGCACGAGGCACTAAATGGCATGTGAGAGATGCATAAGTAGAAATCAAATGCGCTGCGAGTGAAAGGCAGAAAACATTTCAGTGAAGCAGGGCTCAGGTAGCTTCTCGGAGGAGCCAGAATGAAATAGAGAAAGTGCTTAAGATGGAGAGACTATGCATTTGAGTGGTCATCTTCACGGAGGCAAAAACAAGACTGTAACATTTCTGAGCAAAGGATAAGAGTCCCTCAGACAAAACATTGTGTTAAGACACAGCAGTGTGAGGCCAGGTGGTGCCAAGTCAGGTGCTCAGTTCAAGGAGCCTTAGTTAGGTGAAGAGGACACATGTTTTTAATAGTAACTAACTTGTTTGGAATAGTGTGCTACATACCCATTTATGGCTGGAAATGTGAAGACTTGGGACTCCAGAGCCTTAAAGACAAACATGCCACCAAGTTCAGAGGGGTGAGTAAGGAAAATACAGATGCTGCCAGTGGGGCCATGGCTGCTCTCTGGACCAGATGCTTTGTGTCCTTCTGTTGCCTCCAAGGGTAGGCTAAGGCTGAGATCCCTTGCTTTTTCTCCAGCTAAACCTAGAATTAAACAGATACACATTCGTCAGTAATAACCTTGAGCAGATATACCTCAGTCGGCAGTCTTTGCCCATGGTATTGAACCCAGGCGGCAGCAATACAGTTTTTAGCAGTATGTAAATGAGTTAATGGCCTTGAATTGAGGACATACAGCAACACAAAGCAACCCCCTCTTCTGTGTTGTGTTGGTGTTTACTAACTCTGAAGACTTCTCAAATCAAGGTTGGCATCCGGCTTTCAGTGCCGTAAACACATTTTGAAAAGGCAGGAGGAGTTTTATAGCTGTGCATTCGCTGGGGAGAGACTGTGACCCTGAAGAACTGGAGTCTCAGCATCACTTTAGAATGGCATGGAAAGCTTGCTCTCAGTGTAATCACTGCCTTTCACTTTATATGCTTTAATAGGTGCCTTTTATTGAGTGCTTAGTAAGAGCCAAGAACTCGATTAAGCACTTTTCAAACTTTTATTTTTAAAACAAAACACAACATCATGTGCTCTCTCTCTCTCTCTCTCTCTCTCACACACACACACACACACACTCACACACACACACACACTCACACACACACACTCACACACCTGTCAAATAATAAACCACCGCTGGCCTCCTACAAGTGTTTTCATAAGCTCTGACCATTCTACTTCCAAAACCAGCTAATGCAATGCGCTCCATAGGGGTCATTTTTCTCTAGATGTTTATGGTTTATATTTACGTGTACAACATGGAGTGTTAGAGAGTTTAGTCTTCAGTTTTCAAACTGAAGTGTCTTGCAGCTATAATCTGATTGACTATTCATGTCTTCTCTCATCTTGAACTAAACTTCACTTGCTTTCCTTTACTTGGATCTATTGTTATCTTGGGTTTGTTGACGTAGGGAGTCTGCCCATTGTGGAGCTGAGGTTTGTGCACTCATGGTGCCAGTCTATAACTCTCTCTGCAGGTCCTACAGATGGTCAGGGGAATGCTCGATTAGACTCAAGCTAGGACCATTTGGCATCACTATAAGTAATTTTTACTTCCTTTACTCAGAAGCATATTGACATTTAAGTGTAAAGATCAATTATTTTATTGGAGATTCTGAAGTGATAATACCTTAATTTCAAATTCATTATTTTTATATATTGTAGCAAATAATTTTATATCTTAGAGATACTTCCTGTCATCTATGATATGGTTACCAAGTGGCTTAATTGCAGAAAACATCAGGATCAATGCTTTATGCTATCTTTTTACCTGGTATTTATGATGATAATAAATTGATTCCACATTTCAGAAGAGAATCAGTCAGCATTTTAAGGTGGGCACTATCAACAGGAACAATCACTGAAGACCAGACCTCTTCATATTTGCCTACACAGAGCCCTGTCAAGGTCAGTTTTGGTTCTCCTCTGGCTGGTAAACTTTGACAATTTTTGTACTAGTTCACATCAAGATGTTCAAGGTCAGAAACTGCTCTTATCTTCAGTCTGGTTTCTACCCTTTTTCTGAGAAGCTTTGATGTCTTTTATCACGCCAGTCTTTGTAGAAGGTCTGATCTTTTCTCCTAAGTTTGCCAGGCTTACTGAATAAAACTACATGATGCCCAGTTCAGTTGTAATTGCAGATTAACAACCTGAGATTTTCTTGTAGTCAAAATACATATATACTCATAATATTTAAGTCAATTTTAGTTAGAAACCATGGGTTCTTTTAATAGCTGATTACTCCTGGTGAGTCACTGTTTCTAACTATGTCAGTTCAAGTCCTCTGGGAAGTAGGCGCAAGTAGATATACAAGAGAGCTGTTGATGTCTTCTTGATTAGTGGGAAATGTCCCCCACTGGCTCATGTATTTGAATATCTGCTTGCCAGCTAATGATGCTCTTTGGAGGAGGTTATGAAACTATCAGGAGATGGAGCTTAGCTGAAGGAAGCATGCTACTGGGGGTGGGCTTTTAGAAGTTGCAGCCTACACCCTCTCCTATCTCTCTCTCTCTCTCTCTTCTCTCTCTCTCTCTCTCTCTCTCTCTCTCTCTCTCTCTCTCTCTCTCTCTCTCTCTCTCTCTCACACACACACATGTGGAGATGAAATGTAATCTCTCCACTTCTTCTCACCAGGCTGACTTCAAGCTACCATTGTCATGTCTTCCCAGAGGGACAGATTTCATCCCTCTGAAACTAAAATAAAAAAACATTTTTCTCCTCTTATCTGCTTTGGGTCATGGAATTTTATCACAGCAACAAAAAAGCTACTAATAGTCTTCCTAAAAGCAAACACGGAAGGAAATTTTAAAATGCTTTTTAAATGAAACACTTCCACTTGAGTCTTCTTGTTTGGATGTCAAGAATCTTTTATTTTAAAGTATTTTATTTTATTATTTTAATTATATGTATGTGCCTTCCCACATATGAGTATACATAAGAAGTGCTGGTGCTCACAGAGGTCAGAAGAGGGTAGCAGATCCTGGGAACTAGACTTGGAGATGCTTGTGAGCAGCCTAATATGGGGGCTGGGACTCAAACTCTGGTCTTCTGAAACAGTAGCAAATGCTCTTAACCACTTAGCCGTTTCTCCAGACTTGGTGACAATCTTGATTCTTAAGACTTTGCACATCAGGAAATGAGAATATGACATAATTAGTCATTTGATTTCTAATACTATACATTGAATATAGTACTTTTAAATCTTTGTAATTATGCCCGAGGCTGTGTGCATGTTCCTGTGAGTGTATATGTGCCTGTGTACAGGATGTATGTGGCACAGTATTGATCTGGAAATGGGAGGGAAAATCTTTTGCCACCTTTCTCCACTTTTATTTTTTTTATTTTATTTTTGGAGAAAGAATCTTACTCTTTAGCTGCAGAACTCAGAGAGATATACCTACTGTTGTCTTCTGAGTTCAGGATTAAAGGTGAGTGCCACCACAAAGTACATTTTAACTTCTTTGTGATAAGATCTCTTGTTAATTACTGTTGCTCTAGAATAAAATGTTGTGCCAAAGCAAAAACAATCTAATATTAATTAGGTTTATAATCGACTACTTTAGCTACATAATAAAGAATTTCTTTTGTAGTCTTTAGAGTATTACATTTTACTTATTACTGATTTTTCATACTAATATTTTCAGGTATACAGTATATTTCAAATAAATTATTGTTTAAATTTAAGGACTGCTGTTTTAAATGATTGGGTTTCTTTCTAAGTTGTCCATATTTCCTACTTGTTCTTCTTCTACCAAGAAACTCTGCTCATTTGTGTTTTAAACTATTTTTGACCTCTACATGTTGCTTTCTCTAGTCCTCTCTCTCTCTCTCTCTCTCTCTCTCTCTCTCTCTCTCTCTCTCTCTTCTCCTTCTTTCCTTCCTTTACAAAACTGGAAAATGGGCTGGATTTGACTTCTGAGCTAGAATTCCCCAAGCCCCAGTCTAGAGGAATATTCTTTCCTGATTTATTTATTTATTATATTTTAAGTTTTTAAATTTAAAATTAAGTTTATTTATTTAATGTACACATTGAGTATGGAAAATAGAGGAACAAAGACTACTTAAACCTTTAGGGAGTGGGTAGAAGCTTTCAGGGTGAGTGTACATCATTGGCTATAGCCAAGGTGCTGGGACTCTTTTCATTAACATGTAAAACCCAAACACAAATCTTCACAGTAGAACCTGATGGAATTTAATATTGAGATAGTTGGTAAAAGACTTCCTCTCAAGGACATTTCTTATATGTCTTCCTCTATTTAGCAAGGAAGACAGTCTCCTACCCAACACTACATACTAAAATCAAACAAAGAGCAAAAATACCCACTACAAAACCTTAAACTCAGCACTCATGAAGAAATTTGTTTTCCTCTAAGAATTATGATTTACCACAACAACAGTGTTGAGTAAGTCAGTCCAGAATAAAGGTATGAGTTACAAAGTAAGATACACATTATAGGAATAATTAGTAGGAAATTCAAGTGAACATGAGTGAATTTATGGGTGGGTGTTCACAGTCATTGGGAAGAATACATGGTCTGCTTCTCTATGGAGAAGGTAGGGGACCACCAAGGAGGACTGTTCATCTACTCTATGAGGCTCTCCGTGTCTTATCTGTGAAGACGAGCCACATCAATACTCTCAGTCAGTAAAGAGTTAATTGAGAAGTCTCTCTCTGGCGTTTTATTTTTATGAACTGTACTATTCGTTACAGATCCTCTCCACCACCTCCCCTGATACTTATTGTCAAGTTGTTAAATATAACAAATGATAAAATATTACAAGAAATGTTAAGCTTGAAATTAATTGGGAACGTCAACTACAAATCACCTGCAGGGAAATGAGAAGGTTATAAGCAGAACTATAAATTATAAAATTATACAGATCTATGCCATATATTCAACATCAAGAACAGTGTTATTGTATTATTGAGATCTTTATAGTAGCTTTGATTTTAAAAATGTGAGAATTGAGATACCCTAACAAGTTCAGATATATACTTTTGGGTTCCCTTCCCTTTTAACTTTCCATCCTCCCATTCTAAAGATTTTTTCTCCTCTTCTTTTTTTCTTTCTTTGACTGGAATAAGGACATGTTACATTAGTAGATATCTGATTTACAAATATAGACGGGAAATAAATAATGTAAAGCATTTCTCTATTATCTTAAATTAATACAGACAGGTGGTGATAGTTAGGTATGAGCACAGGTAGTTAAATGATTTGTAATAGACAAACAGATTATACAGAGATATGAGTAGATAAGTAAGTTATAGATAGGTAGATGGATAGAGATAGAGAGATAGAGAGATAGATAGCAGTATGTGATGGATAAATGTTAAAGATACATAGATAACTGGTGAATAAATAGTTGATAAATACAGACAGGTAAGTAGTCAGGTCAACTAGACATACATATATATGTACATTAGATAAATAGATAGAGATGAATGTAAGAAGAGATCTATATCAACAGCAAGCAACTAATCAAGATTCATAGATAAGTAAAATTAGACATGACAGCAACGAGGCATGAATTTTAATGAGCTTCATTACAATACAGTCTCTGTCTCAGGACGTCCTGATGCTACAATTTACTCAGTCTAAACAAATAACTTTGTCTGTTGCAGTACTTGCACAAAAACCCCATGGGCTTGGGCTCCAGTGTCCTTTGGAGACCATAGAGAAGTAATTACCAGACCTACAATCTCAGCTGATGGGGAGTGTCAAGGCACCTCTCATCTGAACACAACTGATTCTTCAGGGCCTTCGCATGCCAGTCCACACTGCCTCTTGGTTTCTGGGGGGAAGTTGGTCTGGTTGTGCGAATCCAATAATAAGTATTTAGTAATAAATTAAGCATGATAAGAGTACCAGAAAATGTAAATGCTTTTTGCCTATCAACATATAATCAAGATCTTACATAGAGTCCTCTCTGCAACCTGTAGTTTCTCCTAAGTGATCCCTTAGTTTGTTTTTCTATTGCTGTAGGAAAATTCTCTGACAAAAGCAGCTTGTGAGAAAGGGTCTGTGTCAGCCTGAGGTTCCAGGTTGAGTCCACCATGGCAAGGACTTGAAACAATTGTTAACACTGCCCCCACTTAAGGAAATGGAAAGAGAAGTGTGGCTGCTGGCTTTACTTTTTCCTTTTTACTCAATCCATGATTCCAAGTCAGGGAAAGGTGCCACCACATTTAAGGTGGGTCACCCCACCTAGAGGAATAAAACCAAGATGATCCCGTACAGGTAACCGTAGAGAGCTATCTTTATGCTGATTCAGGATTCTGTCAAGTTGACAATTAACATGAAACCATCATGAGTGTAAAATGTGCTCCACGCTGGCTTGTGAATTAGGTAAAGTTAGAAGGCAGGTAAGTGTCCCATTGAAGGAGAAAGTGCATATGTAATTCCCAAGGACAAACAGAAGATAAATTTGAATTAGTAGAAAATCTAGTCTTCTTTAGGGAAATGAGAAATAACAGGTTCAAAAAAAAATTCACCAACGGAAGACTTGTTATCTTAAAAGAACAAATGTTTGCCTAGTGTTACTTAACACTCTCTTGTGTCTAACAGCCTTCCTGCCATTTGTAGACAGAAAATGAATTTGTCTCCAAACAAACAGGAAGATAAAAATAAGAATTACTGCTAAAATCAGCAAAAAGAAAAAAAGGTCTTTTGTTTCCTGTGCCAATAACCTACTCATTGAATGGTGTCCTTTTAATGATGCCAGTGAGGTGGCTCAGTGGTTAAAGGCACATGTTCCTAAACCTAATGACCTAAGTTTGGTCCCCCCAGGCCACTGGTGGTGGTAGGATAGAAGCAGTCTCTGAATTTTTCCTCTGACCTCCACATAAATGTCATGGTAAATAAGCACCTGTGTAACACACACACACACACACACACACACAGAGAGAGAGAGAGAGAGAGAGAGAGAGAGAGAGAGAGAGGAGAGGGAGCGGGGCGAGGGGGAGAGAGAGAGAGGAGAGAGAGAGAGGGAGGGAGGGAGAGAGAGAGAGACAGGGAGAGGGAGAGAGAGGGGGAGAGAGGGAGAGAGAGAGAGGAAGAGAGAGAGGAGAGAGAGAGAGAGAGAATCACAAGGTCTGTGCTAAGCTTGTAGTAGGTAAAACAATAAGTGAGCTGGTATCTTACATTTGCAAGTCATCTCACTGTCACAGCTCAGCTCTGTGTAGAAAAGTCATCCCCAGGAAAAAAAAAAGTCCCTGCATTGTTTTATTGCCCCGATGGCCTTATGTATGTCACTGAGGCTGTGAGGTGAGAGGAAGACGTGAGGTGTGTAAATATAACAAGGGAAGAGACTCTCAGACTGCAGCTCAGAATGAATGAGCTGTCTGTCAATACCCAGGAGTCTCTAGTGAGCAACAGGAATTACTCTGAGGATATTGCAACTCTGTCTCCTTCCACCAGAGATCATAATTGGGCTATGAATTTTTATAACAGGAGAGTCTTCCTGCTGCAGACAGAGACTGACAGAAAGTTTAGTTAACAGTTAAAAAAAAAAAAAAAAAAAAAAAAAAAAAAAAGCTCAGAACAGGCTGAGTCGCCAGCATGGATGTCACTTAAATAGGCAATGCCTCTGCCTTCTCGACTTTTATTTTTTTTTTTCCTTCTAAAACAAACATCTGTTACAGTTTACTGGATAGAGCTTCTGAAATGCGCAGCTTATTTCTGAATTTTGCTCAGTGTACAGGCTTTCTGGCCAAGGACATGAGAGGCTCTCTGGCGGATCTGAGAAGCCTACAGGGGTGAAGAGAGGTAATTTATAAATCGAAACCAAACGATAGCAAACGGGTATGAACTGAACTTGTGTCTTCGTGTGCAATGAGCTAATTGGACCCATTTCATGCCAGGTCTCTGAACTCAGCTTATCAACCATGTCTCCTTAATGCTCTGTTCATTATAGACTCTCAATAGGGGACCAGCACCTGCTGGGGAAAGCCCTCTGAAGGTAGGTTATTTGTGACAGAGCAGATTTATGCCAGGAAAAAGAGAAGGAGGAGAGAGGAAGCAACTATGCCAGCAGCCGCTTTCAGGGTCACATTTGTTTTATCTAGTTTATCTGAATTTGAAGAGTTTGTCTCTGCTCTGTAAAATCTCAAGGCATTTTTGTCTTTTGCTGACATATCAAAGCTTAACTGGGCTTTATTTATTACTTGGTTGCCAGTAGAGAGTAAATTTTGCTTCTTTGTCCCCTTGCCTCTACTTTGAAATGGAAGATTAGGACAGATAGAACCCATCTATTTCTGGAACAATATATCTTTGCCACTGATGCAGAGATATTTTAATAATATCTTGAGCCAAGTCACTCATTATCTTCTTTCTTAACCTGTCCTCAATGGTTCACCTTCATATTCTAAGGGGAAAGGAGATACAGTGTATGAATTTCACCAACAAGATCCTGGCTCTCAGCTATGGATACACAGTGAAGATGTCTGCATTCCTGTATGTGGGAAGGTTTGGGGTGTCTCTAAGAACCCCATTAAATACATGGAGTAGGCAGCTTTGTAAATTGTGTCTGTATGGGAACCTGAAACTGGACTTTGGGGTCACTCAGTTTTCACGGTTCAGTGGTGGAATCGGGTTTAGTAAATAATTCTCAACGAAATGGTCAGCTGTCTATCACAACACATATATAACCCTTAATGGGAGTACTCTACTGATGGTCTCACCGCGTGTCTCTGAGTTGTGAAAGCATGGGTTATACATCACTGCAACTGTAGATGACCCTCATTACCCAAGCACAAGTGGTATAGTGCCCATGCTTTAGCTCTTACAAGAAACAAAATACGAAACTTACTCAGAATCATTCAAAGATGTCTTTACATTTTACTTTATTTTACTTTTACTGTGTGTATGGGTGGTGTATGTGTGTGCATAGGTTCCCGTATATGTGCATGTGTGTGCCGTGTCCAGAATCATGCATGCACATATGTGAGGAGCCCAGGGTTTCATATATTGTGTCTTCTTCTAGTGTTCTCTGCCTTATTATTTGACACACTGTTTTCCCCCTGAACTTGTAGCTTGCTGATTCAGCAAGACTAGCTTGCCTGCAGGCCATAGGAATCCTCCTCCTTCTGTAGCCCCAGCTCAACTCGTGGACTACAGGCATGGAGCCTCCCAAGGGAGTTTCTGTGTGAGTGCTTGAGATCAGAAATTGGCTTCTTGAACTTGTGCAGCAAACACTTGTTAAGGAATAGTTTCCCTAACCTCATCATAAAGCTTTTTATTTTCAGCACTGCTTCGTCAATTAAAATTTAATTTTACATTTATGAATCCTAAAGATACTAATAAAATAATATAATTACCATACAAGTAAGTGTAATGAGAAAATACTGGAAAATTCATAGGTAAGGCTCTTTTGTGGGCTAACTCATCTTTTTCTTTAATTTAATTTTTATTATTTTGAGAATTTTATACATGAGTACAGCATGTACATTACCACCACCCCTCCTTTCTCCCTCCAATTCCTGTCACGCCTCCTTCATTACAAAATTCATGACATTTTCTTTTTTAGTAATTAATTAATTACTAGATATATATGTGGGGGGAATATATACATAATCTAGTTTCATTTCCACCACTAAGTTGTAAACATAGGTAAAAAATTTATCACTCAGAAAATATTTTTCTGATTTACAAAAATGAACATATAAAATCATACAGATCTAGAGATTGAGGGGGTCTTAACAGTGACCCAGTGTGAAATTTTTAAATTTACTAGGTAAGGAAGCAGCGGTGTGTTCCCATCGACTTCCCTGGCTCTTAGCTCCACAGTGATGCAGCAGGACCTAATGCCTGCATGCTTTTTATTTTTCCTTTTGGTAAAAAAACTAAGTTGGAACTAGAAAAGGTAAAATTGTAATTCAAGTGTTTCATTTCTCATATTTCTGAGAAAGGAAGAGAGAGGGGCGGGGAGGAGAAATATTTTGCTTAGGAAAGTCAATTTACATGTGATTAAGTTTCCAAAGTTTAAGCTATAGGAATCCAGGACAAAAGACAAAGACTCAAGGAAGCTATTCTTAAAAATAAGATTTTCTCCTAGGCCCCAGAGTTAGTGAAGCATGTAACAATTTATGTCTTGATTTATAAGTAAAGTAAATTTTATACTGAGTACTAAAAATGGATGCAAGTTCAGCCATTGAATTCAATCCAATATGTTATCCTAAATGGAAGCCGCTATTCCTGATGCGTACTTGCCCCATGTGAAAGAAATCTGTCACAAAGTAAGTTCCCTCATGTTGAGCAAATTGTCCAAAATGGAAATGCTTGAGACGACTCATACACTCGAATAACGAGAAGAGGAGTGAAATGTAAAGATGGAAGCATTTTCTGAATAGTGCATGCTTTCTCCCCAACCGCTCAAATGATATAGGAGGGGGGGAAAATCTGGGTTGCCAGATTTATGGGCCAGCTATTTTACTTGTATTTCAGTTTTATATGTGCTTTATACTTTTACAACGAGTAAAATTATTCCCATCAAAAAGTTATTTCTACTGAAACAGAACAAATAGAACATTCACAAGAAGCCGGGGATCACATACCTTTGAAAAGCAAAGGCTTCTTTTCACTCAGACTTGTAACTATGACTGCGTGGGGTAAACATGATTTTTGGAGTGACACAATTAACAGACAGCTGACAGTGGACACTTGTTGGGAAGAGTAATTGGGACAGGAAGGAAGATAGCCCTTAGTTAAGCACACCCACTCACCAGCTGTCCAGCACCACCCTTGTGCTGTAGTTTGAGTGCCTTACCCAACTACTGAATTTATCAACGCACCAGTTGGCAAGATGGCTCCACAGTAAGAATGCTTGCTGAAAATCGTGAAGCCCAGAGTTCAGTCCCCACAACCGACTTGGAGGAAGCAGAAAAAACCATCGCCTGGATGTATGCATCCCTCTTGCCTTTTCCAGAAATCAGGGACTAGGACATTGCTTCTGTTCCATTTACCAAAAGTAACTCAGACAGAGCCACCTGCAGGTGCATGTGGGTGAAATTAGTGACCTTTGATAATTATAGTCCAAAGTGCTCCACTTCTAAACTAGGCTGACTTTCTGATTTTCAACGCGGTTCCAGGTCTTAGTCTCGATGCTGTATCGTATGCTCCTGCACACAGGTGGAAAGCTAGCGGTGGGGATTGGCGCTTTAATCTCTCTTTTAATCTCTCGCTTGTTCTATCCCCTGCCCCTTATGTTGTGTTTAGCCCAACACGGGCTCAGGGAAACATATTTGGGATGGCTTGAATGACGGGGGAAATTTTTTTAATGTGAAGGGATTTTTAAAAATGTATCCAGGAAAAAGAAGGTGGAAAGAAAAAGAAAAGCACGTGTGGCTAATGTGATTTTCCACAAACCTTTAGGGATTCCATGGCACTACACAGGCAACCATCTGGAGAATGCAGTTTAAAGCCTTTCTACTGCCCTAAGTCAGTAGGTGCACAGCCTTGGGGCACCACGTCGGACCAAGGTCTCGGGTGCAGACAGGTGTTGCACACGCCCAGTGGGGCTCCAGCCCGGAATCCCCCCGCCCCCCCCCCGCCACCCCCGCCATCCCCTTTGCTACTTCTGCTTTCTCAAAGTGCTGGAGCATGCCTAGTGGCCGCTCTGGAGCCACCGTGGGTTTTCTCACAGGCTCACATTCCGGTTCTCCGGGTTTTATCTGGAGCCCGCGAGGGGGGTGGGCGCGGGGCCGGGGGAGCCCGCAGAACCCGGCGGCCGGGGCTACAGGAGTGGGGAGCGCGCGTGCGGGGCTGTGTCTCCCGCGCGCTTTACGTTTGCTCGGGAGATGCTGGAGCGCAGAGCCTGGCTGCTGCTGCTACTGCTACTACTGCTACTGCTGTTGCTGCACCTGGCGCGCTGAGCACCACACGGGGAGCCCCCGAGGGCCGGCGGCGGTGCGGGTGAGCGGGTGGCTGACTGCGGTAGAATGAAAGCCTGGCTTCTCCGGCGTTGCAAGCCACCGCTCCGGCGCGATCAGGTGCTGGCAGCCAGCCGCCCGCCGCTCCACTAACTTGCCACTTGGTCGTGTCTGGTGTCTGCATTCTCGGGAGGTGGTGGTGGGGGGCGGGGACAGTGGGGAGTCCGAGGATCTGCGGTAGACGAAAAGAGGGATCCTGCAAAAGGGGGGAGCCTGCTTGCCTCTGCTGCCGCTCTCCGTCCCCTCCCTGGCGCTCCCCTCCCCCCACCCCATCTCTGCCACCACTCTTCTCTTCCGCCAATTCCAAGAGCGACGGGGCGTCTGTGACATGCGATCGCTTGCCAAGTGACGGTCCCCGAGTGTGAAGTGCCCGCGAGGAAGTGTGAGCTCCAACGCGGGCGGCCAGGGGATGACAGCCATGAAGCAGGAGCAGCAACCCACCCCAGGGGCCAGGGCAACACAGTCGCAGCCAGCCGACCAGGTGAGAGTTGGCCTTTAGGAATTATCCCTCCCGGGAGGGGTGGCTCCAATCAGCCACCCCCTCCCTTAGTCCCTAAGATCGGCTCCTGCGTTTGCCTCACTTCATCCTCCCCTCGCCCCACTCTCAGGCTCTCTCGCTTCGTCCTGGGACCCAGCAGGAACTTAGAACAGCTTAGGGCGCTCTTGGGCCAGGCGACAGGATGCTTAAGGTGGAGAGCCGCGGGGAAGGGGGCCAAGAGGTAAAGGCCTGGATATGTGTCCCCAGGTAGCTCCAGCTGAGAGGCTGCAATGGAGGAAGTGGTGATCTGGTCTCAGCGCTGGGGAGTCTTGACTTCTCATAACACATTTTGGATGGATATAGAGCGAATCCTGGAGACTGTCTCTCTCACAGGTCCAGCCCTGTCTCACGGTGGCCTGGAAGCGCTCTGGCCAGATAAACTGAAGTAGGAAAACGACCTTTAAGCCGCCAGAGTTTCCCTTCTTTTTCTTTTGAGGGGACGGAGATGGAAAAGCTAGGTGGGAGAAAACGACTCGGCATCTCTAGTCGGCCCAGTGGAACTGAGCATAGGGGAGAAGAAACGCATTTATCGAGGGAGGGCGGGGGGGGGGGGGCAAGGAAGGTACTGGCGTTGATGGTTTGTTGGATCTAGATGTGTAGCTTCTGCAGAATTAAGGTGCCCTGTATTGGCTGGTTGGTTATTAGTGTCCCTTTTTTGCGTTTTTCGGTACATGACACCCCTTTCTTTGGTTATTGTTGTTTTGGTCTTTAGAGAATCCGTTATGGAGAGATGTCTGTCTCCTTTACGTTTGTTTTGGGACGGATTTGAGAGTTGGGTCACGCTTTTTCCTAAAGTTGGAGGGGTCAGGCGTGTGGCGATGCTCCATCGAGAAGGAAGGAGATTGTGAAGAGCCTGCTGGAGATGCAGTCACGTTTACATCAGTTACAACTGGACTAAGAGAGCTGTACCGGGTCAATACTATGGTGCTAGAGAACCCAGAAGTGAGATGCAGGAGGTGGAGCAGCGCCGAGCTCTCTGCCCAAGAGGCGCACATTCTGTTGAGGCTGCTAGAGGCAGTCCTGCATTCTCAGCTCATGGTTAGAAGTGTGGCGACCTGGCCGGGAACTGTGCAAGGCAACTAGACCCCAGCTCTTCAGCTTTTCGTATTCTAAACGTTGAATCCGCCTAGGAGGAGCTGTCCAAATTGCCCAGGAGCGACGCTGAGGCAGAGAAAGGGATGCCAGCCAGGGATGTTGTTATTAATATTCTAGTCTTGGTCATCTCTCCTGGCTTGTGGTCTTTTTCCTCTTCTCCCCACCCCCTTCCCAATCGCCCGTACATGTATTTCACACAGGTGGGAATTTTTCGGTGTTTTACAGCTCTCTGTTTACTGAGGTCAAATTTGCCGATTTTACGAAGCGTTTGTTGCCTTCAGCCATCCATTCTTTACCCTTAGATCAGGATGCAGAGATTAACGCATTGTTCCTTAATGTTCCCCCTTCTTATGCCTCTTCTCTGTCCCCCTTCTCTGTCAGCACACATCACCATGTAGATACTGGTTAGCAGATTTATTTAAAAATGTTTCAGGAGAAGAGCGTGGAGATGGCATTCCCCTCTCAGGCTGAAGAGTACTTAAATTTCATCAACAGCGCTTGGACTCTTGACTGCTGTTGAAGTGATGCGACCGACCGATAAAACGATTAGTCAGGAGAGAGTCCCCACATGAAAATTCTGCTCACTAACCTGTGACACCAGCTGGTAACTTGAGGTGCTGCAGACTGCTTCTGTAAGGGTGGGGGTGGTTTGCAAGAGGCAAGGCAGATACCCAGTAGCACATTGTATGCATGCATGGCAAATCCCTTTGTCAGAATTAACCTGACACTTAAAATTCACATGGTAATAGGTTTTCAAGCTTGAATTCATTTATTTCTAAGTATGCATATTTTAATAGCTTTTCCAGATATCCAGAGAGTGGTCATCTACCAAACTCTAGTTCTGATTGGGTGCTTTTAAGAAATTCTGTGCTTGCATATAATTTCAAAGTGTGAGTGGTGTACATTCTATACACGAATTCAAAGAGGCTGATTTTTTAAATGCGAAGTCAGATTGATATAACTATTTCATTAGCCTCAGTGGAGGCTCTCAGAAACTCCAGGGGAATCTCTATAGCTAGAACTCTTTTTGTCCGAAGATTAGCAGATAAATAATGTCCATTTACTGTGAGTGATTGTTTGTGAATATTTAAGTTACAGTCTGAATCCCACAAAGAATTGGACAGAGTTGGTCACTATGCCTTGAGACTCAAATGATCACACAATGTTATACCATACTAGATATGCTGGAATACTTCAAGAAAAAAAATGATAATTTAGCTTGTACCTTTATGCAGTACTACTCAGCCGTTAAACAGGAGGCGCATTCCAGCCACTCGCTCACTGTGTATTGATTCTGAATGATTTAGATTTTTGAATGTTGTCCAAAATGTCTTTTACTTTCTGTGATAGAGATTTTCATGAGCTTCAAAGATGCCTTGTCTTGTGGCATCTGACACCTATGTGCATTTGGCACAGAGCAAGAAGAGTCATTCCTGGGAACGGCAGTGCTCAGTGTCATGGAATCCGGGTTACCATCCTAGCCTGCAAAGGGCTTGCCTTCTATGCTTCCTCTTGTCACTTCCTGTCTTGACCAGACGTAACCTTCCCAGGAAAGCAGCAGGGGCTATACACATTTTTTTTTAGTATTTTGAATCATTGCTAATATATTTATGATTTTAGCCATCACTCTTTTAAAATAGCAATTGATTTATTTAGCCTCTAGAAGATTGATTACAACATTTACAATGGCTGCTTTGTCTTTGTAATACTCTACACTTATAAAATGTTCAAAAATAGATACTTTTACGTGGACAGATACAATCTTTTCCACTTTACTGTGATCAATTCCTCACTTTTTTATTGACGGATCTAAAGATCTTGAGTGGCCAATTATAGCTCATTGTTGCCTGAGAGCAACCACTTCGGAAGCAGTAGCTGTGCATGCTCTGATGTTCCTGAGTTACGCAGGAAATGCAGCTTTCTACTAGACCTCGAAGCAGAATTTTGAGGTTCATTCTGTTGCTATTTCCAATTTAGTGATAACATAAATGCCCTTTTTAAAAAAAAAAAAATGCCCAACCATTTAATCAAATTTGTCTTTGGAAACAGTGATGGAACTTGGCTCATTTAAAGCTAAAGGTCCACCTCCTAATTTCTATAAATCACAGCAACATATTCTCATGAGATGCAGGCAAAATGACTGAAGAGTCTGCACTGCACATTTGTGCACAGATTACCTTGAATGGTGAATAGATGTAACTCTCTTTAAATCATCAACCTCTTTGTAAATGCTGCCTCTTGAAACATTAAAATTAACTAGACATATGGATAAATAACCTAGAAACTATCAACAGATAAGGTAGATCATTGCAAATGCATTGGGAACTTTTTTTAAAAAAAGTTTCTGCCACTCTTTTCTCATAGTGAGGGGATTCCCAATGTTTGTGAGGTGATTTCAGCAAGGCAAAGGTTTTGAATTTATTCTCTTTCCACCAGGTGGCGCCCTTCTGCTGACGCCAATGGGGACAATTACTGCCTGAATGCTTGGCTGTCTTCTCAATACCAAAAAGAAAAGAAACAAAACAAAACAAAACAAAACAAAACAAATAACCCAAAAATAACTGTGGACACACACACACAACTCAATTAAAGTAAAAGAACAATCTCAATTTATGGAATATAATTAAATGGTACTTTATAAAGAAATAGTGTGACAGCAATGATAAAAATTACCATGCATTTTTTCATTTAAACATGCTTTTTTTTTTTTAAAGACCAATTTTTCCCAACACACATGTGTAGGCCTCCTGATAACTAACCCATGGTCAACTTCTGAAGATGTAGAGAAGTTAATAAAGGAATTAGGCAATATAGCTATTCTGCTTTTGTCCGTTAGATAAAACTATTTAAAAACATTTAATAGGGAATTGTTGCTCAATGTTTCTATTGTAGCTTTGTCTGGTAAGCTTGATTAAAATTTTGAAATGTACACTAAAGACAAAGTGGTAAAATGTTTTTCGTGTTTCCTCTGCTCATATATAAACATGTCATAATTTAGTAAAAACATTATTCTTTTTAGCATTGAGTCTTGAATACATTTTGCAAGTGATTCTGAAAAGCTTGTTGGAACCAGGTATGTTGGAACCACAGGTGCACAGAGACCAAAGCAGGCCTGAGGTTCAGGACAAGAGCTTGCAAAGCAAACAAAACACAACACAACACTAAGGCCAACCGACACCCTCCCATAAACAAATTATAGAAGGGACATACTATTTTACTCTAACTAATGTTTAAAACATGCCATGTAATTTGCAGTGAGAGTTCTATATGACTTGGTTAGAAATTAGAATTTTGGTTGAATAAAGATCATGCTATGGTTTGAGAAAGAATAGAGATTTCCTATTTTTGTCTTTTTCGTGTGTGTGTGTGTGTGTGTGTGTGTGTGTGTGTGTGTGTGTGTGTCCAATGCCCATGTCCAGCACCTTTCTCTATTGCCCTCCACCTTGTGTTTTAAAGACAGATCCTCTCACAGGACCTGGAACTGGAACTGACTAGCTAGACTCGCTGCCTACCCAGCCTCAGGCATCCACTTGTCTCCCCTGCCCAAGAGTTTCCTCTGCTGGATCTCGTGTGTGTGCTGAGCATCCCCATTTGGTTACACACTGAGATATCAAGCGGTTCACTGCCTGACCCATGTCCCCAGCTGTCTCTTTTTTGTTACTTTTGGAACATAGTCTTGTTAATTACCCCAGGATTGGCTTGACCTCCCTGTGTACCTCAGAAAAACCTCCAACTCAAGATCCTCCCTCCTAATGTAGAAGTCACAAGTGTGATCATCATCCCTGACATTTTACTATCTTCTAATTTTTCACTTTACTTACTTAAACATAAAACAATAAACTAATAAAATATACAACATAAATACTTTATATATAAGTCATTTTATCTACTGAGTTAAGAACATACCATAAAAATTCCTTGCTGAGAATTATCTGTTTTTATATCTATTTATTTACTTCAAGGAATGAACAAATGACACATTTAAAAAATTAAATTACATAAAAACACATTAAAGGAAATTGTGTTGTTAAATATTAATGCTACTTATGTTATGCATATTACACCAAAAACAAAATGTTTAAGCTAAATATCTTGCAGACTGAGGGGAAAAAAATAAAGCCATTTCAAAGTCGACTATTATGACTATGATTGGGGGAGTTGACACCACCCATGACAATTATTCGCTTACTCCTGACTGTGGTGGACATTTTCTAAAAGTCCTAAGTTCAAGTTCATGTGGGATGCAGCTTTCATTTTCAACTTGACACAAGCTACAATCACCTGGGAAGGGTCCCAGTGAGGGCTGGCCTGGAGGTATAGCTATTGCAAGGATTGTTGGTTATGTGGGGATTGTCCTGATGGCTTCCCTGGTGTGGGACTATGCTCCCTGAAAGTGGGCAGCACCAACCTCTGGTCTCAGGCTCAGATCTATAGAGGGGGAGAGAGAGCCAGCTGTGGAGTCAGTAAGCATGCATTAATTCTCCCTGCCCTTATCTGTGGCTTGTCACCTTGATTTCCCTGCACTCATGGACTGTGTAACCTATAATTATAAGTCAAAATACTCCCCCTTGCTTACTTGTTTGAATCAGGACACCTGAGCATAGCAGCACAAAGGAAATTCGAGCAGGCAGGATGATCTTATGTCTTCATTTCCTCTGTGAATGAAGGAGACTCTTAGGACTTTACATGCTTCTTGTGAGGATGAAAATTAGGTCATGTGAAAAAGAAGAATGCCTTTTGAAGAGATTCCATCTCACATGTAACCCCCTCTCTGATCTGAGAATCGGAGCCTAACCAAAATTCAAACACTAAAAAGAGAATCATAAGCCACCTCTAACAGATACTTTGTAGTCTATAAACTAGCCTTCACATTCGTATGATTACATAGTTTGTCAGTGAATGTAAGTATCGTATTACTATCCTTGAATTTCAAGACATTCAGGCTTCAAAATATTTTGTTGCATCTCAGAATGCAGTTAATCAACACTCCTTTGGCCAAGCTATTCTCTGATGGACCTGGCTGAAAATAAGTACAGACTAGTTCCCTAAGAGTTTAAATAGGTATCAGATGTGTTGCCTGTAGTTCCCAATGCAATTCACTAAGTCAGATAATCAGTATGAGAAGGAGAATGTTTGAAGAAATGGTGTGATTTCTAGAACTCTATCCTAGGGACATAGCCTAGGAAGACACAGCAGCTGTTTTCACAGGATGTGCACAATATTGAGCCCCCTCAGCATTCCAGTAGATAGGGGATGAACTCATGAGGCCCTATCCACCCTCACTGAGGAGTTCCTCAGTTAACACCTGCAAGGGAAAAGAGGGGTCTATTTTTTCTTTTTATTTATTCATTAAAGTTATTATACATTCACTCTATATTTGATTGTGTCTACCCTTTTCTCCTCCTCCTTCAACTCTTCTCAAAGAACCCTCATATCCTTTTCCCCTAAAGTTCATGTCCTCCCCTTATAATTTTAAAAAATAATTTATTTTCATAGTTCACGAAATTCTCTGAGTACCCCTTCTTTGTGTATGGCCTTTGGGTCATCCATGGAGGCATGGACAAGGAGATCCTGCCAATCAATGGTGCACTTCTAAGAAACAGTGACTCTCTATGTCCTAGCAACCAGTGAGTGTCAGAATAGTGAGCTGTTGTCCTCCAGGGTGTGGCCACTGGTCAGTTGCCCATGATGCAGTAAATAGCCTCACACTCATTCACATGTAGGTAACTCTAAGTAGACTCAGTGGGTCATCTATAACATAGCATGAAAGCAGGAGAGATACTTGGAAGAAAAGAGGGTTTGGTGATATAATCTAAATATGTTAGATACATGCCTGGGTCTGTCAAAAAACCAATAAAATGTTTACAAATGGAAAATGTGTAATAAAATACTTTGAAAGAAATACATCATGAGAGTTTAGTGAATACCATCAGAGAGATAATAGTAAGGGAGTCTGCACTACTCCAGGGTGGATGTCTCTGGCATCATTAGTGTTAGCAGGAGGGTTAGGACAAAACATTTCCCATATGAAATTATCCACAGTTGTTCCAATGCAACTTGTGTAGACAACATATCATAAAGTGATATTCTAATTAAAAAATTACTCCTATGTATTTTTCTTACTTGCTGATGGACTTTTTAAAGATTCATGTACCATATTATTTTCTCCAGTACAGTATTGGTTTCAAATTTCAAATTACTTTGAAGATTCATTTTATTATTTTAAAGGGTGTGTGTGTGTGTGTGTGTGTGTGTGTGTGTGTGTGTGTGTGTGTGTGTATACGCGTGTGTGTGTGCATGTGTGTGTCTGTGTATGGGCATATGCATGTGAATGCAATATCTCCAGAGATCAGCGGAGGGTGTAAGATGTCCTGAAGCTGGACTTAGATGTGGCTGTGAGTGCCCCATCATGAGCGCTGGGAACTACCCCAGGTCCTGTGCAGGAGCAGCAAATGTTCTTAACCATGGAGCAATCTGTCCAGCCCCTGATTTTCATATTTTCTGGCATTAATTAGTCTATCTGCAGTGTGTAGTGTGTGTGTGTGTGTGTGTGTGTGTGTGTGTGTGTGCTGTGTGACATAGGTGTTGTGTAGGTGTATGTCCACATCTCTGTGAGAGTAAACCCATCTGAGGGATTGTCTATGGAAGCCAGAGCTTGACTTTAGATGTCTTCTTCAGTGTCTTTCCCACCGCCTTTGAGGTCTCTCCAGGTGTGTGATGTTCCATCTAATTTTTCTGGCTAGCCAGGCCCTGGGATCCACCTGTATCTGGTTCCCCAGAGCCATGGTCACAGGTGAATTCCACCACATTCAGTTTATCACATGGGAGCTGGGGACCCTGAACTTGGGTCCACGTGCTTGCGTGTAAGCACTTTGCCTAGGGGCCAAATGAACTTCTTTTTCCCATGTAGAACTCAAATGATCTTTAAAGCACTTAAGTCCACCTTCGCTCTCCCCGGTAGGTATTTTTATCATGAGCCATACTCACCTAAGAGGTGATTATCATTGGTAGGCACACACAGAGATAAGTAATAGTTTGCAGAGATAATAGGGTAATTAAGACAGCGCTCTGTCGCATACTCATCTCTTGTTGAGCTGCTCTGGAGACTCAGAAATTTTAAGTTTCCTCATGTAATAATACTTCTAACATGTTCTGCAACTCTAAATAATCCACCTTTATGCGAGGCTGATAAATAAAGGATATTTTATCTTGAATTATTCCTCTTAGGAATTATTGTTCAAAGTATTCTTTGTTATGTCTTCTATATGATAAAGTGAGTTTATGTTTACTATGACATGGTTTGTTTGAAATAGTAAAAATGTTAATAAATTTGGACTAGTGTTCAGGTAATATGCTTATTCAACTGATAAGAGCAGTACACATTTGTGCGAACAAGAACAAAACGCTAAATGGTTTTTCAAATATGGTTATTTGGAGGCAGAGAGATGTGAGTGCAAGATGAAGGGGTAAGGGTATAGTTAAGCAAATTTCGAAGTTGAAGCCATGCAATCGTACTTACTGTGCTACCCACTTACAGATTCAAAAGGAAGAGGGTAAGGAGAAGGCTGAAAGGACAGCTTCAAAAAGAATAGAGTGAGAAGAAAGCTGAAAGGATTGCTCAAGTGGCTTGTGAGCTACCAAGGGAGAAAAATGAGGATATTTTACTCTTAGTGGCTTACAGACCTTAATAGACCTTTAGATCCCTCCCTGCCCCCCCTCTCTGTCGTGTGTGTGTGTGTGTGTGTGTGTGTGTGTGTGTGTGTGTGTGTGTGTGTGTGTGTGTATGTGAATGCATGTGTGTTAGATGCTAGAGTTTTCCATTTGGGGGACCTTCCTCTATAATTATCCATCTTATTTTTGAGACAATCCTCACTGCATCCAAAGCTTGCTGTCTCAGCTAAGCTGTCAGGACAGTGAGTCCCAAGATGAACTCATCTGTGCTGCTCCCCATAGCTGAGATTATAGACACACATTGTTACACCTGACTTCTAATGTGGACACTTGGGACTTGAACTCACACTACATTCTTTTAAAGTATAATTTGACTGTCAACAAATGCTTAGTAAATATGTACCCATATCTTTATCATCAAATATATGCATATCACATGCATGTATATAAGTATTTAAGCAAACATTATTATAGAGGAAAAGAAAGACCAATTTGTGATAACTTCACTTGTTTGCACTATTTTGGGATGGACACTTTCCTGTTTTCCAAAAAGGCGGTGTTTTATTGAAGTATTCCTTGTTGAATATTCTCTTTCCAGAAGTTTAGGTCCCAGGAAGGATGGCCATGTTACTGCTTTCCAGTTAAGGACTTATGATATGTCGTGTGGACGTTTCAGAAAAGTTAGTCAACAGGTGGAAGTTCCAGAAAAGTTAGTGAGCAGGATGGAGCAATAGTTCAACAATAAGAATGTTTATTGTTCTATCAGAGGACCAGAGTTGGCAACTCCAGCACCAGCATCAGACAGCTTACAAATGCTTATGACCAAAGGGGAAATTACATATATAAAACAGTGTTGGCATTTAAAAAAAACGCTTATGACTTTAGCATCAGGGCTCTGAATGCCTGGAGGACCTGCTACACACACATAAAAAAAAAAAAAAATCATTCGAAGTAAGTTGAGTTCATAACAAAAACCGACTCTTTACTGGGAAACATTCTCCCGACAAACTCCATACTATCTGACTTTAATATCATTGTAATTTCTCATACCTATTGATTTTCTTAGGTTAGAATGAATAGCTATGCATAAACTTACAAGAAAGCAAATGAAGACAAGTGAGGGAAACAGGCATTTTTATTAGCTTCATACCCATCTCCTTTTTGAGAGCTAAATGAACATTCGATTTCTTATTTCATTCTGTGGGTGTCTGCCTTGAAAAGAGCAGTGTGACAAGGCTGGGTTATAAGTGAGAACTTGAATGGCAGGCTGTCTGGTGATTTATTTAGAAACAGTGAGCCTGGGAAGCCACTATAAGTTGCATTGTGATGCCTGCATGGGGAAGTGGGCCTCCTATTTATGGAGCATGAGGTTATGTTCAGCAAGGGGAACACTGTCCAGCCCATACATATATTAACCACAATGCAGGAATAAGACATGGACATTTCACATTTAAAAATGCTGACGTGAACAGTCATAGGGGAGGGGAATAATAGGAAAATGGGGGGGGGGGAGGAATGGGAGGATACAAGGGATGGGATAAACATTGAGATGTAACAAGAATAAATTAATAAAAAAATGCTGACGTAATATTTTTATTTAAAATTTAAATATGTGCATGTATGTCCTGTGTGTGAATATGTGCATATAAGTTCAGTTCATGTTGAGAGTGGAAGAGAGTGTCAGATCCTCTGGAGCTGGAGCTACAGGTGTAACTCATTTGTTTGCTTGTGAACTAAAAGACATGAGAACTGGGAAGTGAAATTGGGCACTTAACCACTGAGCTGTCTCTCCATCTCGGCTGGTGTGTTTCCTAAACAGAATTTTTAACTAAAAAATTTACAGACTTTCCAAATAGCTCCTCTCAATAGACAGATGAAAATTGAAAAGAAGACCACATTCAAACTGGAGTTTAAAACAGTAAATCTTCTCTTTAACTGTTCCTTTGAGTCAGGTGCTCATATGGCATAGGTTGTTTCTCTCTTCCCTACGCAGCTGAGGATAACCTTAATTTTCTGATCAGAAAGCAGTTGGAGTCACTTTGGCACCATTCCTTGTTCCAAGTGGCACAGGGGATAGGGCTCTCAGACTCATGTTTGTCAGGCAAGCACTCTACCAACTAAGTTATACCCCAAAACTAAGTATGTCTCCTTAAGACAGAAAATAAGTCTGAATTGCAAAGAATTTCTACAATTTAGAAAACTCGTTTGTTTGGTACATTACTTTATAATGTAAGTTCCCTGGAATCTGGGTTTTTTATAGAAGGATTGTTTTCTTAAGCCCATTATTTTTGGACACTTAATTGGAAAATATCAGAAATATTACTTGCTTTCCTTTTAGTGCTATAAGAGACACATGTGTTCAGAAAGTTAACTGAGTATGTTTTGAATGATCCACTATCTTATTAAATATACAATATTAATATTCTTTAAAACCTCATACATGTGTACCGTGAAATTTAATTGCGCTCGGCCCTACTTTCCCCTCCTAACTCCTTACAGATCGCCCCACTCCCTACTACCGTCTGACTTTACGTGCCCTCTGTTCTTTGTTTCTGATTGTGTTTTAAAATGGGTCAAGCTTATGCTGTTCACATACTTAGTGGAATGATATGTCTTGCTGTGGTGAACCTACAGGGGTCACATACTTAAAGCAAACTCACTCTTCCTTCGGCAGAAGCTATTAAATTTCATCAGGCACCAGCTTTGAATGGTAGCTGGTGAGCTTCTTGTACACACACACAGACACACACACAGACACACACACACACACACACACACACAGACTGTGACATATGCATGGAGGTCAGAGAACAACGTACAAGAATCTGCTCTATATTCCACCACGTGGGGTGCAAGGTTCAAATTCAAGTCATCATACTTGGTGGTAAGCACTGTTACCCGCTAAGCCAGCCCACTGCCCTCTCTCCAGCATCTGCAACTGGTTTCTTTCTATTTTCTTACCCAAGGAATTGTGCATATGCTAATTATTTTGTTGTTATTGTTGTTATGTACATTTTACGAAGATGTCATATTTTACCTTCAGAAGAATAGAATTGTCATAAAAACTCTGCATATAAATTTAGCAGCTGTGAAAATAAATGTAGAAATAATAACAGAATAAAATAAAGTATGTAGGAGAATAGATAAATTCTAATATAAATGAGAGAAATTACAAACATTGTCAATAGTATGGAAAATAAAGTCAAACGGTAGTTGAGGAAAAAAAAGGACAAGATATGGGGATGAAGATAGAGAATTCTCACACTATATGTTAGCAATGGTTACCTACCAGATCTGAAAGCAAGGCAGTGTGATTGTGCTTACTTGACTTATGCGAGGAATGCCTCTTCTGTTGAAACATTTTGATTATATCAATCTATTTGCTAGAGTGGGGATCACTTGTGTCACGATGCATGTGCACCGGTCAGGGGATGCCTTGTGGGTTTCCTCTCTCTTTCCACCACATGAGACCTGGGGCTTCTTAGGCAAGGCAGCAAGCACCTTTACCAGCTGAGCCATATTGCAGGCATCTGTGGAGGCTTCCTGGGGATCATCTTGGCAGTGACAAGCACGTGTGATTCCAATATGGTGATGGAACGATTCCCTTTGGTTGTGAATGACTCTAAAATTCAGGGGGACCTCACTTAGTGCCTCCTGTGCTGTGACATGGAGCTTCTTCCAATCCCTCACAGAGTTAGAACATCTCAACTTTATTCCTTTTATTAATATTTATTTCTTGGTGTGTGTGTGTGTGTGTGTATGTGTGTGTGTGTGTGTGTATGAGAGAGAGACAGAGAGAGACAAAGAGACAGAGACAGACAGAGAGAGAGAGAGAGGGAGAGAGAGAGAGACAGACAGACAGACAGACAGAGAGAGAGAGAGAGAGAGAGAGAGAGAGAGACAAAGAGACAAAGACAGAGAGACAGACAGAGAGAGAGAGGGGAAGAGAGAGAGAGAGAGAGAGAGAGAGAGCGAGACAGAGAGAGAGAGAGAGAGAGAGAGAGAGAGAGAGAGAGAGAGACAAAGAGACAAAGACAGAGAGACAGACAGAGAGAGAGAGAGAGAGAGAGAGCGAGAGAGAGAGGGGGGGGAAGAGAGAGAGAGAGAGCGAGACAGAGAGAGAGAGAGAGGGAGAGAGAGAGAGACAGAGAGAGACAAAGAGACAGAGACAGACAGACAGAGAGAGAGGGAGAGAGAGAGAGAGAGAGAGGTATATCTATCACTCTGCCTACTTCCTTCAGACAGGGCTCACTAAGCCTGGACTAAGGCTGGCAGCCATGTCTTCCTCCTACAATACTGGGTAGCCCGAAGCACGTAGAGTTAGGTGCTTGAATAGATGATTGAAAAGATGCTTGGGATTCGAACTCAGGTCCTCATGTTTCTGCAGCAAGTACTTACCTGCTGAGCCATCTCATCCCTACATGATCAAAAATGTTCACCGTATGATAAACACTATTGTTTCGCAGCCTAGCAACCTGGTTATTAAATAAGTCACCTGTCCCAAAAAAATGAGCAGACTGCCTCAAATTATGTATGTGCTTGTTTAGAGTTAGAAGCTGTTTGCTGCTGGATGCTTCCCTATGTAAAAGTGGGTATTTACATGAATGGTGTAAGAACAAGCAGGTCCTAAAGAGATTATGGGAAGTGAATGTGCTAAAAATGTAATATATTTATGAAAAGCCATAGTGTCCCCTCTGTTCACACAGAAGTGGTCCTTCTTAGGCCTCCTGTCCTGTGTCAGAATCCATTG
Organism: Acomys russatus; assembly: GCF_903995435.1. Classification (NCBI taxonomy): domain Eukaryota; kingdom Metazoa; phylum Chordata; class Mammalia; order Rodentia; family Muridae; genus Acomys; species Acomys russatus. The sequence continues at coordinate 23,558,356 of NC_067142.1, read as the reverse complement.
CTCTCCATACTCAGCTTCCTCATGAAATATTTTAAGTCTGTGGTGTCTGTGCACATTTGTGCATGTGAGTGAAGGTGCGCACAGCCACCAGTGTAGGTGTGGGACTCAGAGGACTACTTCAGGTGTAGGTCCTTGCCTCCTCCAAGGCTTTATTGTTTGATGCTGTGTATGCCAGGCTAGCTGGCATATTGGTCTTAGGCTTTGGTCCCTGCCTTTCATCTCACTGTAGGAAGAGAGGGATTACAATTGCACTTCCACATCTGGTGTTTTCACATGGGTTCTGGGAGCTTGAACTTAGATTCCCAAACTTGCGTGGCAAGCATGTTACCCATAGTGCTGTTAGCCTTTAGCCTTTAGCCTTTAGGCTTTAGAATTGCAACTCTTAGAAACTCTGAATGCTTGTAGGTCTTAGAATATTCATAAGCCATTTATGTGACACAAACATGAACAGATACACAGACACACACTCACACACATGCACACATACACACAGAAACATCTCTATTCATGTGCATACATACATAGGAATAGATGTCCATGGACATTCACACGAAACCTTGGGTAGATGAATTTCTTAGTAGGCATAATTTCATTGCAGAAACTGTGATTATTTTTATTTTTAAACAGAGTTGTCAGGGAACCAAGTTCTAACACCAGGCATGAGAAATTATTTTATGCTGAATAAATCAATCTACATAAAGAATGTTTTGAGCCGAGCAGAAATCCCTTTGGTGAAAAGAGCTAGGCATGCTTATTCCCCTAAGTTCACACCGAACTCCAGAACCCTGACTTTCCAGATTGAGCTCATTTACTCATCTCTCCATGAATTTCACATTGTACCTGGAAGCGAAAGGGTGTGGTCCTCAGAATTGTTGGGAGGGTAGGTAATGGGAGGGCCTTTTCACCTGGGAAAGACTGACAGATGTGTTTAAGTGTTTATCATTTGATTTGCAGTGTGTTGTTCAGCTTGGCTGGGTCTCCGCAGTGTGATGGAAAATCAAATTATGCTGAATGCCGAGGTTCCCAAAGACGGGGGACCCAGGTTTTAAAGAGCCTTTCCCCATTGCTTTGACTAAATCAGAAACTGAAGGTCACCTCTAATACTGAGCTCCTATTTTGTTGATATGAAGATTATGTGGAGTCATCTCGGCTCCAGTGCAAACATGCATTGGGAGTTGGTTAAGGAAATATGTAGCATTTGGTTATATATTCCTTATCGGTGCCAAGAAGTCAACAGAGTTTGGGCCCTGAAGGTGGCAAACTGCATATGCATCGACCCTCCTGAGTTTGTTATCTCCTCCCCTCATCTCATGGATAAATTCCATGTCATGCTTATAATGCATTCTGTATTCGAAGTGTTGCCTCATTCCTTCCCAGAGCTACAGTCCTTGAGCTGTAACGGCAGAGCCAAAAAAACCAATATGGAATCACAGATGGTGCAAATATTTGGAAATAGGTAAATACAATCTAGGATTAGCTGCCTGGGCTCAGAAATGTCACTTTCGAGTTGCTTATGGGTCACACAGGGCAATTTTTAGTTAAGGAAAAAAAAACAGGGTAAATGCATCATGATAGAAAATTGCTGGTTTGGAGTTGTACAACTAACAAGCTTGTAATTGCTATATAAACCTCGAAATGAGTCACTCTATAAGCAGAGGCAGGTATTTTAGAGAGGTCAAAACATGCAGAGAGGTTATACAGGGGATACAAAATTAAATAGACACCATAACAGTGCAGTGCCATCTGCTGACTTCCCTGAAGCCAATCTTGAAAGAGAAATACGTATTCATGTGTATGTGCTTACAGGGAGGAAATAGTAAATGACCTGGAATCGAAGAAGCAAAGGGCCAGTATGAAATCTACATTTGATAATTGCTATTAACAGAGACTATGGATTGCTCTTTATGTCCCTGATAATTTTAAGAAGGGAAGGTGATTTGTGTAATTCTCCCCCTTTAAATAATATATACCTGTAAAAATGGTTATTTTATTTTTACTTATTTGCATGTGCATGTGTCCGTGTATGGGTGTGTGTAAATGGATGCAAATGCCCAGTAAGACCCGAAGAGAAATTCAGATCCGTCAGCCAGGTTACAGGTGCCTGTGAACTGCTGAGTGTGGGAAGTGGAAACTCACTGTGCCATCTTTCTATACAATACATCCGCCTTTTGAAAGCTTTCTTGGAACTAACCATGTGATTGCCACCTAATTGAATGATAACACATGGAAAATAACAGCAACATATGCACAACACTGATGGATTTGGTGTGTTCGCTACCTGAGTCCTTCTGTCCCAGGTGAGAAGTTGGTAGAAGGAGCATCCTTCTGTTATCATACAGTAGAAATTATTATTTTTTTGTCTGTGATGGTTCCACTTAAAAAAAAAAAATCAGTGAGAGTTAAAGTAGGAAGGTTCTAGCAGAGTCACCCTGTTTTTGTTACTTGTCTTTATTTTCTGAATATTGGATTTAATATGATTATATTATGTATACTTTCTATGTGGAAGGAGCAAGATCAGCTTTGTCATGATTGGTGGAAACTTGGGTTAATACACCCTCTTATGTTGCAACTGGCAGAGACTAGGAAAACCAGCTTAAGTTTGGACATGAAGAAGGAAGCTATTTACCCCTGGCAAGAGACTGCACAGCTGGTAAAGTGTTTGCCTCACAAATGTGATGATCTGATTTAAATCTCCATGGCAACCCATGTTTTATAAAGAAGAGAATGGAGAAGGGGAGGAGGAGGGGGAGGTAGGGGGAAGGAGGAGGAAGAGGAGAAAAAGGAGAAGGAGAAAGGCATAGCAGCATTCACTTTTAATCCTAACATTGGGGAGGTAGAAAAACACAGATCCTTGAGGCCCTCAGGCTGGCCAGCTTACCCTATTTGGAATGTTCCAGGCCATTGAGAGACCGTGTCTCATAAATCAAGGTTGACAGCACCTGAAAGTGGTTGACTTGAGACCTTCACCCATACATACATGCATCATATACACATACATAAGTACACACATGTACATGCATGCATCGGCATATACACATTCACAGAGAATGGGAGATGAAAAAAAAAAAAGGAAAGAAAACAAGAACTAACAACAACAACAACCACTTCTCACATAATGACATGGTAAACATACACTCAATTTAACTCATTAATGCAAGAAGCATCAGGATGTCAAATTCAGCTCAACCAATTTAAGGAGGAAAGACAGGAGCAGAATGGTTCGCACAGTTGACAGAGTTGGCTCGTAAGTAGTTAATACAAATCAGAGCATTTAAGCCATTAGTTAGTGCTGTCTTTTCCACTCTGATAAGCTTGTTATTCATGTTGTTTTGAAACCAGTCTGTCTTATTATTATTATTATTATTATTATTGTTGTTGTTGTTGTTGTTGTTGTTGTTGTTGTTAATGTTATTTTGTATGTGTGCAAGAATATGTGTATATGTTCATGTGAGTGGGCTGGTGTGTACAGGTGTGCCTATGCCTGTGTGAAGATCAGAATCTAATCCGAGGGTTTCCCATCGAATTATTTCTCAGCCATCCAAGGTTGGCTGGTAGTGAGCTCCAGGGATGCTTTAGTTTCCACTTCCCTAGTGATGAGATTACAGCTGCATGACACAGTGCCCCGCTTCTTATGTGGGTCCGAGAAATCAAACTCATGCTTTCAAGACAAGTATTTCCCTGAAGAAAGCATCTCCCCAGCCTGCAACTCCTCTGCCTTCTGTAATTAACATCTAAATCTACAAACTCCGAGACGCAACTCTGTAAATAATGAATAGTGAGCACAGGAAAGCTGTGCGTCAATATATTAGCAAGCCTCCAGAATCCACTTGTCTGTTCGCCTAGCCCAGCCTTGTATGAGCAGATGACCCAGTCCTCCAGGCTGCTTCTGAAGGGAAGGCCCTGCCCAAGCTTTATGTGCAGTCCTTACATTAGTCTGTTCTGTTAATTTTTTTTTTTTTTTTTTTTTTACATTACCAACATTAAAATAGGGTACAATGCAATGAGGGCCTACATCTGGTGTCATAGTCAGCTTCTTCAGCAATTTTATCAAAGCTCTCTACAGGCCCGATGAAGCTTCAAGTGTCAGATTCTATTCACAGGCCGTGATGTCCTGGAACTCAGCCAGTCAGCCAAAAGGGCTGGTTGCTTCCTCCCAACAAATTGGTCCAGGTGTCTTTGAAGGACGGAGAAGAACAGTTTGCTAATCTCAAATAGCCTTTCTGGAGAAGAAGACATAGGATAATTGCACACAACAGAGAGAACAGCCATTCTCTAAACTGAGGTTCAGATTAAATTGCATGGGGCTACAGTTCCTGGAGATGGCTGCGTACACAGCTGCCCTGAGGAAGAGGGACATAACCCACTTACAAGGTCTGATTTAAGACATATAAGTCTTCTGTTCCTTCAATTTAAGGCCAAGCCGAATGTCTTGATGACTTATATCCAACTTGTACTTGTTTCTTTCCCCATGATAGCATTACATGCTTTTCCTATGAACTGATATGTAGATTCAGAAGAAAGTGAAGGAGTTCTGAATATAATGTGTAGGACAGGAGTCAATATTAAATACGGCTAGGAGTTTACCAAAGAAAGGGAACAAATGGCACAGGAGGAATCGAAATTATCCCTATTTGCAGATGATATGATAGTGTACATGAGTGACCCCCAAAATTCCACCAGAGAACTCCTACAGCTGATAAACACCTTCAGCAAATTGGCTGGATACAAAATTAACTCAAAAAAGTCAGTAGCCTTCCTATATACAAATGACAATCATGCAGAGGAAGAAATTAGGAAAATCACATCCTTCACATTAGCCACAAGCAATATAAAATATCTAGGAGTTGCTCTAACCAAACAAGTGAAGGACTTGTTTGAAAATAACTTTAAATCCCTGAAGAAAGAAATTGAAGATAACATGAGAAGATGGAAGGATCTCCTTTGTTCATGGATCGGGAGAATTAACATAGTAAAAATGGCCATCTTACCAAAAGCAGTTTACAGATTCAATATAATCCCTATCAAAATACCTACACAATTTTTTAAAAGATATTGAAAGGTCAATCCTCAACTTCATATGGAAAAACAAAAAACCCAGAATATCTAAAACAATCCTATACAATAAAAGATCGTACAGAGGAATCTCCATTCCTAATCTCAAGCTGTACTATAGAGCAACAGTAATTAAAACAGCATGGTACTGGAACAGCAATAGGCTGGTTGATCAATGGAATTGAATCAAAGACCCAGAAATGAATCCTTACACATATGGTCACTTGATTTTTTGACAAAGACGCCAAATCTATTCAATGGAAAAAGGATAGCATCTTCAACAAATGGTGCTGGTCTAACTGGATGTCTACCTGTAGAAAAATGCAATTAGAGCCATATTTGTCACCATGTATAAAACTCAAGTCCAAATGGATTAAAGACATCAACATAAAACCAGAGACATTAAATCGGTTAGAGGAAAAAGTGGGGAAGAGCCTGGAACACATTGGCACAGGAGACAACTTCCTGGACAGAACACCAACAGCCCAGGCCTTAAGGTCAACAATTAACAAATGGGACCTCATAGGGTGAGAAGCTTCTGTAAGGCAGGAAACACTGTCAATAGAACAAAGAGATAGCTTAGAGACTGGGAAAAGGTCTTCGCCAACCCTACATCAGAAAAAGGTCTAATCTCCAAAATATATAAAGAACTCAAGAAATTAAACACCACCAAACCAAATAACCCAATTAAGAAATTGGTCTTAGAACTAAACAGAGAATTCTCAGCAGAGGAATATCGAATGGCTGAGAAACACTTAAAGAAATGCTCAACCCCCTTAGTCATCAGAGAAATGCAAATCAAAACGACTCTGAGATTCCATCTTACCCCCATCAGAATGGCTAAGATAAAAAATTCAAGTGACACAACATGCTGGCGAGGATGTGGAGAAAGAAGAACACTCCTTCATTGCTGGTGGGAATGCAAACTGATACAACCACTTTGGAAATCTATCTGGGGCTACCTCAGAAAAATGGGAATAGGGCTTTCTGAAGACCCAGCTATTCTACTTCTTGGAATATACCCAGAAGATGCTCCACCACACAACAGGGACATATGCTCAACCATGTTCATAGCAGCCTTATTCATAATAGCCAGAATCTGGAAACAGCCTAAGTGTCCCCAGTAGAAGAATGGATAAAGAAACTGTGGTACATTTACACTATGTAATACTACTCAGTTATTAAAAACAAAGAATTCCCGAAATTTGTGGACAAATGGATTGAACTAGAAATCATCATAATGACTGAGTTAACCCAGAAACAGAAAGACTCACATGGTATATACTCACTTATAATTGAATATTAGCCCAAAAGCCATGTCCCATGAATATCTTCACTTACCAGGAGATTAAGACAGATGTGAGGACATCCTACTGGGACTCTACTAAGAGAAATATAGGAGAAGGGTAAATAGCTGGAACCAAAGGGTCTTAGAAACTTACAAGAAGATCATCGTAACAGGTAGATAAGGGCCCAGGGGCGTCTGCGCTAACTATTGCACTAACCAAGGACAATACAAGTAATAAACACTGAAATCCTACTCTGATCTCGCCAGTGGACAGGACATCCTCCACAGTTATGTGGAGAGCAGGGACTAACTCTGACATGAGCTCTGGCGTCCCATATTTGAAGACCTTGGAGGGGAGCCCTGGTGGCACTCAAAGAAAGAATAGGCAGACTACCAAGATAAGACTTGTTAGCCTGCGATGATAAAGTGGGGGAGGAGATCCCCCTCAGACATGGACCTAAGGGAGGGTAATAGGGTGTAGATGTGAGGGTAGGAGGAATGGACAGATACAAGTGATGGGAGAACACAAGTGATGGGAGAACAACTGAGTTGTAATCTGAATAAATTAATTTAAAAAAAAACGAAACAAAAAACAAAATGGAGGGAAGAGTATCGGAGTACAACCTTCCTTGCCTGGACCACTTTTTGCTTGTTTGTCTGAGCATTGTTGCTGTTGGTCTTATATTTGAGACTGTGTTTTGTGTGTGTGTGTGTGTGTGTGTGTGTGTGTGTGTGTGTGTGTGTGTGTGTATGTACTTACCCACATGAGTGTGTGGAGGCTAGAGGTTGATATTAAGCATCTTCCTCAATTACTTCTTCACCTTATTTGTCTTTGAGTCAGAGTCTCTCCACAGACCTTAAACTTACTCCTTCAGCTAGGCTGGCTGGCCAGTTAGCCCCCGGTATCTACCTCTCTTTGCCCCCCAACATTGGGCTTACAGGAATACATGGCTATTCCAAGCATTTACAAGGGTGCTGTGGAATGTAACATAGGTCCTCATCCCTGTACAGTGAGTACTTTACAAATTCAGCTATCTGTCTAGTCATGTGTGTTAAGAGCAAAATACATTTTGATGACCATTTGCCTGCTCTACACAAAGGAGTTCAGTGAATAACTTGTCTCTTAGGAAAATTATCAAGGCTCTTAGTGTTATAACATTTAATTTCTTAAAAAAAAAAAAAACTCTCGTAGTAGCTACTGAGAAATGTTGTGGTATACTGCCACTCTCCAAAGGCTCATTCTAGAACAGTGTATTCTCTGTCCTTTCTGTTCTGGTCACCACCATCTATATGTGGTTATAGATCATACCACTTACAGTTTGTGGTATTCAGAAATTGAGTCCTTTTTTAATTTTTAAAATGTTTTTGTTTATTTTATGTATATGAATGTTTTATCTGCATATATATCTGTGCACCATGGGTGTCTGGTGGCTTGGGAGTCTGGAAAAGGGTTGTTAGAACCTCTGGGACTGAAGTTACAGTTGGGGTCCCCAACTCTGAGAAGTTGAGTTTTCTATTTTATTTAGCATGATGGTTAGTTTTAATTGTCGATTTGACATAATATGGAGTTACCTGGGAAGAGAGTCTTACTAATGGCTTATTTGGATCAGGTTGGCATATGTGTATATCTATAGAAAATTGCCTTGATTGTCTTGACTATTGAGGGTAGACGCAGTCCATTGTGGGCAATAACATTCCCTGGGCTTAGATTCTGACCATACAAGAGTGGAGAACATGAGTTAAGAAGTTGCATGTATGCACCCATCTCCTGCTCTTGACTGTGGATGTGACATTCCTGCTGCCTTGACTGTCTATAATGAACTGTAGCCTTAAATTGTGACCTTAAAAAAAAAAAAAAAAAAAAAAAAACAGTTTTTCCCTAATTTGCTTTTCGACATGATATTTTAATCACAGCAAAAAGAATTGAAAGTAGGAGGCTTAGTTTTAATTAATTTTAACTTAGAATTGCTGCACGCAGCTAGGGGTTACTTATTACAGAATCAAACTTAAAATATTAATGAAGAAGATAATCTCTTGGAGATGTTACCCACACTCAAGCTATAACTGAGAAGCTTTGGTGTGGAAACCTAAAGTCTGCATTTACATCTTACTCCCTCCCATCAGATGGTGTCAGATGTCTGGACCCCATGCTCAAAAGTGAGCCTTTGTTTCTTACCAACAAGAATTCTCTAAGCTTAATTTATGTTTTTATCCAGGATGAAGTATATTATGGATGATTCTGAAGAATATGTGCAAAGGGATTTCATTCAATAATGAAAATAAAATAAATATTTGTGATGGCATTAGTAGTGTCTTGTTTTCATTGAAACTAGATAAGCATTTGAATCTATACATTCCCTACATAACACACAGGAGTCAAAGCATAAACCATGTTTTAGTGCATTAAAGCCCTTTGTTAAATAGATGCTACGCTGGATGAGGAAGATTGCTCAGTGGAAAGATGCTGCTCACTAAGCCTGAGGACCTGAGTTTCACCTCACAGGCCTACAAGAATGCAGGGCAAGAACTGACTCCTGCAGGCTTTCCTGTGGCCTCCTTATGCACACCGTAGCACCCCTTCTCACAAACACAGCCACACAAACACAAATATCAGTGCAATAAATAATTATGCCCAACCCTTGGACCTGACATCATTATTACAGGCAGTTGTGACTCTCTTCAGATTGGCACTGGAACCAAACAGTCCTCTAGTAGAGCAGCAAGTGCACTTAACCAGTGAATTCCCTCCTCAGCTCAGATACAGCTTTTATTACAGAATCACAAATGTGGGGTTGAGGTTATGACAGTACCAAAAGCAAGGCTTGTAGGTGAAGATGCTTTTCTATGACAGTCAAGCATACCTACCATATTAACCATTTTAAGTATATGAAACAGAGGCCAAGGATTTCCTGATAAAGGCAAATCAACATGGCATTTGATTAGACAGAGTATATCAAGCTAAACTAGGCAAATCAAGTGAATAAAAGTGAGAACTTTCTGCCCAAAAAAGGTGATAGTGACAGCATGACAAGAAAAACACCACAGAATAGGAAAAAAAAATTAAAAGTCTGCTCATCTAAGCTACAGAATATTAATAAAATATTAGAAATCTGCTACTGTCATTAACAACTGTACTAAAACATCGAAATAAAAATGAGTCAGATTGGAAAGTAGAGGCTTCCCAAAGGAAGAAATTATGATGGCTAATAAACTTACAGAAAGAAAACTATCTTCACTTCATTAAGTGTCAGAAAAAGCATGTCAACTCACAATGAGGTGTTATCATATCCCAATTAGAATGGCTATTATCAAAGAGACCTTCAGCCAAGTAGATGTCCAAGAAGGTAAAGTACTTGGTGCATAAGCTTGACAACCTGAGTTCAAGCCCTAGAATCATAGGTAAAGGTGGAAAGAGAGAAAGGACTCCTCATAGTTGACTTGTCACCTCCACATGTATGCCATGCCACGTACATCTCCACACCCAAAGAGCATGCATAAGCACAACACAGCAATAATGATGAAGAAGAAGAAGGAAGAGGAGGAGGAGGAGGAAAAGAAGAAGAAGAAGAAGAAGAAGAAGAAGAAGAAGAAGAAGAAGAAGAAGAAGAACAAGAAGAACAAGAACAAGAAGAACAAGAACAAGAAGAACAAGAACAAGAACAAGAAGAAGAAGAAGAAGAAGAAGACTACCTAAAGAACTGTCTTATGGTTCAGATCTCTCCCTTTTAGATAAGACCCAAAGGAAATTTAATCAGCATATTCACCTAGGAACCCCTGTTTTCTTTAGCTTTATTCATAACAACTAAGGAATGAGTAAAGTGAATGTGGTGAATATATATATATATATATATATATATATATATTGGAAGATTATTCAGATATGAAAAGCTGAGCTCAATTGTGGCATCATGGATTTGCAGAACATTCCGTTAAAGTCAGATGCCCAATAACAGATTCCTCATGGTCTCTATCACAAACAGAACACATTCATCAGAATGGGCAATGAGCCAGGAAGGAAGCTCAGTGCACAGAGCACTCACTACACATATATGAGCACCTGGACTCATGTGCCCAGGGCTCACATAAGGCTAGACACAACAGCTTCTAGGGTTCTGCTTCTGTCACAGCCTTGGTGCAGTGTCACAGAAGCACTTGTCAGCATACAGAGCGCAGCAGGCGTGTTTTCTCTCAGAGCATTGCCAGAGAACACTATATGACTACTGCTCATGGTGGAAGCATCTTGCTGCAGTATTAGGGCTGTGGACTCAAGAAACAGACAGCTAAGTGTTAGGCTGGGTCCTCCAAAATCATATGGCTCTAGTCAGGCTATAAGAGGATTCCACTGAAATTCCTATAGCTATGTATGTCTGCTACTACTGTGAAAGAGGGCTAAATATGATTTATTAATCAGCGATCAGATGATCAATCAGCTTTATTAACGATCAGATCACTACTCTTAGTCTGATAATGAGAAGAGGGTTGTGTTTATTAATACCGTGTTCTGTAGAATGTGTGTGACCCAAAGAGAGCTTCTGTATTTCCTGGCTGGGTGCTCCCTGTGATCCCATATTCTGCACCCTGGCTTCTCAAATAAGCTAAACTCAAGGAGCTGTACTTGCATGCTCTCCAATGCCTTTGCTCTTCTATGGGAAGCTTAGTCTTCAGCATCAAGTGAGATTTGCAGATAATAAAAAGAGACAGTGCTTCATCCTATTAAACTGTGACACCCCCACACCCCATTAGCCTGGCAATTCCCTGGACTTCAAATTATCATATGAAGAGGTGATGGCACCTGAGCTTCTTCTAAGTTCCACCCCTAGACCTGGGTGGAGGTGTGACATTCATACTAAATGAATAATTATTACCTCTTTAACAATGAGACCTCCTCCCAATGCAGATGTCTGTAGCCACTTCCTTCAGACAGTACCATTGAATCTCCTATATGAAACCTGCAGGCTTTACTGACTCAGGAATAAGAAAGGCGTAGCTTGTTTTGTTTTGTTTGTTTGTTTGTGTGTGTGTTTTTCTTCTCTTTGTTCCTTTTTCAGATATTGCTCAAAGGCCAAGCTTGCTTTTCCTGGCACTCTGGGCTTTTTCACCATTTCAGTGAAGACATTTGCTAAAAACCTATTTGTCTGGCATGTGCCTGCCTGCCTGAGAAATGTTTCAATCAAGCCACAAAGCACTCTCTTCCCACTGTCTCCTCTCATGTGGAAAAGGCCAAGAACCTCACAGATTGACTGCTATATTACTTCTCTCTTTAATTTTAATACAATTATCCTCTAAATTCCTGTTGAGTCATTTCTAAAGTTTTTTATTAATGAGACAAGGAATTCCAAAGGGAACCATGGGGCCTAGAAAGAGTAAGCTGAATGTGAGGCACCAGAGTACGTGAGAAAGTCGTATCACACTCTCCACTCAACTGTGGAGAATATTCTGACCATTGGCTAGATCTGGGAAGGGGTTTAAAGTTTACCTCCTGTATTGTCCTTGGCTGGTGCCTTAGTTTGAGCGGGACCCCTGGGCCCAAATCTGCCTATCATATTGTTCTACTTGTAGATTTCTAGGACCCTCTGGATCCTTTTATTTTGCTGTTCTCCCATGCGTCTCTCATTTAGAGTCCCAATAGGATGCCTTCCCCTCTGTCCCAGTTTCCTGGTAAGTGAAGGCTTTCGTGGGACATGCCCCTTGGGCTAGTATGCAGATATAAGTGAGTATATACCATTTGATTCTTTCTGCTTCTGGGTTAACTCACTCATTATGATCATTTCTAGCTCAATCCATTTATCCACAAATTTCGGGAATTCCTTGACCTGGTGGCACTCAGAGGAAGGACAGCAAGTAGCCAAGAAGAGACTTGATACCCTATGAAGAGTAAGCTGAGTTCTCAGGATGTGACACCTTGAGCACTGGCAGCCCCTGCCTCTCTGCCTACTCAGAGTAATCAGCTTTGCTCTGCCACAGGCTCCATTCATTGCGTAGGGCCCTGAGCAGTTGTACCACCGAGGGGCCACAACCCAAATTCTGAAACTTTGAGCTTAAATAAATCCTTTTCTTTTTTTAAGTTGATTATGTGAGCAGTTGAGCAGTTGTGTCACAGTGGTAGGAAGATGACCACCATCACTGGTATGCACTTCAACGCTATATATCTGTGTATCTGTGGACAAGTACAAGTATGTAATACACGTGAGCATCTTAGTTTCTATAACAGCGGCCTAAGTATTTTGTATGTGTATTATTATTAAAAAATACCTTCATCCCTAAGCATTAAGCTTGAAAAAAATGACATATTTATGTATTCCAAGTTTTTGGAAAGATTTGATGAGCCAATACCAGTGGACAGGTGAAAGGGCAGAGAGAGGAGTCTTTGCTTTATGAAGTATTCATGTTAAAGAGATAGTACTTGGAGCAGGGCGTGGAGGCGCAACGCCTTTAATCCCAGCACTCGGGAAGCAGAGGCAGGCAGATCACTGTGAATTCGAGGCCAATATGGTCTACAAAGTGACTCCAGAACAGCCAAGGCTACACAGAGAAACCCTGACTCGAAAAACAAAAAGTAAACAAACAAAACAAAACAAAAAATGAGAGAGAGAGACAGAGACAGAGAGAGAGAGAGAGAGAGAGAGAGAGAGGGAGAGGGAGAGAGAGGAGAGAGACAGAGACAGAGACAGAGAGAGAGACAGAGAGAGAGAGAGAGACAGAGAGAGACAGAGAGACAGAGAGAGAGAGAGAGAGAGAGAGAGAGACAGAGAGAGAGAGAGACAGAGAGAGAGAGAGAGAGACAGAGAGAGACAGAGAGAGACAGAGAGAGAGAGAGAGAGAGAGAGAAAGAGAGAGAGAGAGAGAGAATACTTGGAAACAATAAAGCAAAAGTTCATAGCAAGGACCTTGTGTTTCTATAATAACAGGTATGAGGGTAAAGATTGGTTCTGTGATGCCCAAAGGCTGCCTTGGACAAAATCTGGCCTTATGGAACCTATTATATTGTTGTTAGAGATTATAGGAACTCTGTGCATATGATTATGAGCTCATCAAACACATTTTCTCATATTCTGTGAATTTGGTACAGTTTAATAAGCGGGAACATTTATTTGGATTAACTTTTTTTTTTCTGGGCCAGTGAGATGGATGGCTCAAAGCATAAAGGAGCCGTTTGTCTTGTAAGTCTGGTGTCATCAATTTGACCACTCAAACCAGGCAAAAGGAAGAGAGAAGCAAATCTTAAAAGTTGTCTTCTGATCCCCAAACGTGTACACATGTGTGAATGTCTGTCCTTCATATCAGTTACACACACACTACACACACAAACTTACACACATGAAATGAAATTAAAAGCATTATTGTTATAGTGCAGTCTTATTTAACTCAAAATGGCTGTGTGGGATCATAGTTATAGATGCTCTTTCAGTGAACAAGAAAGAGAACGTTTTGTTGAGGAGGAAGTTAAAAACCAAGAAGAGACTTGATACCCTATGAGCATACACAGGGGGAGGAAGTCCCCCTCAGTCACAGTCATAGGGGAGAGGAGTAAGGGGGAAATGGGATGGAGGGAGGAACGGGAGGATACAAGGCATGGGATAACCATAGAGATGTAATATGAATAAATTAATAAAATAAAATAAATAAAAATATAGAACCCCCCCAAAATAAAAATAAAAACTTTAACCTTCCTAGGATTCTCTTTTGTTTTGAAACAATAATTACTTCAAAAAATTATTGACTCCTGGGCTTTTATGTCCTTTCTGCCCTATGTGCTTAAGAAGCTGAGAATTATTTTCAACCTATTCAATCACAACTAGCTTTAAAACATATTCTTTTTTACTTTCCCACTTTTTCTACTCCCAGATCCATTCTGCCTCCATTTCCCTTTAGAAAAAAGCAGACCTCCCAGGAACACCCACCAGACATGGCACAAGAGACGCAATAAGAGCATCATATGAAGACTGAGTAAGGCAACCAGTAGGAAGAAAAGGGTCTCAAGAGACATAGCTAACGTTTTTTTTTATTATTTATTTATTAATTTGTAGTTCTAAAACTTACGAATAAATGTGCCTAGAAGAAAATAGCAGTCTTGGAATGTTTTATTGGTCTATTAATAAAGACTAGAAACCGTTTCACAAAAGGAATTTTTAGTTAAACTGTTCTTGACATTTGGGAAAAATAAGCTTTCTTATTGCATTTAAGATTCTGTGAATAATACAGAGTTAAAGTCCAATAGCCTTTTTCCTATTAAAAAACAGAAAAATAGTTGCTCCAATCTGTGCTTCGTCAAAACATACTTAGTAGTAGATAATCTTTTAACACTAAAAAGTATATTCAGCTTCCAGACCAGCAATGTAGTTGGTTGGTTGAGTACTTAGCTAGCAAACATATGGCCTTGGGCTCCATACCCAGGCACGAATAGACCCAGTGCTTTATTCTGAACACCCAGGGAGGTAGAAGTAGTTCAGCTCATGCTCTGCTATTACCGAATTCAACTCTGTCTCTAAAGCAATAAAAAACAGAAGGATACTTAGTTTTTTATGCTTCGAGAAAGGCATGCTATGAGGGCAGGAGATCTGGCAGAGCAGTAAGGCTAAGAGTATTTCATCTCTTCCAAAGAACTACAGTTTAGTTCCCATCACCTACTTCACATGTCAGGAACCACCCATCATTCCTGCTCCAAGGGACTCTATGTCTCTCTGATTTCTGTAGGCACCCCAACACCCCAACACACACACAAACGCATGCACACACACAGAGACAAATAAAAATAATATCTTTTTGTTAGTTTCATCTTTAATTAATTTTTCACACATCTTTTTTTTCAAATGTTTCTTTCCTCAACTTCTCCCAAATCCTCCTCACCTCCCTACCACCCAAATTTATGTTCTTTCTCTCTTCTAAAACAAAAACTAAAAAACAAAACATAAAACAAGATTAAAAAATACACTCCCCAAAAACCAGTGTCAAAACAAACAGGCAAAAGGACAGTAAGATCAAAATAAATAATGTCAAAACAAAGCAATCAGAACCAAAAAAATACACAAAAATACCATTGGGTTCATTTTGAGTTGGCCATCTATTCTGGGACATGGGACCTGTCCTGAAGTGCAGCTGATATACCCAGTTACACTCCACTGAAGAAAACTGATATTCCTTTTTGCCTTCAGATAGTTTCTTAGCTAAGGGTGGGACCCTGTGTCCATTCCCCCTCTCCGTTCAGGTCTCATGCACGCTGCCACAGTTTCTGGGAGGTCATGTGTGTGTGAGTCCTGTTGTGTCAAAAAAACATTGTTTCTGTGGAGTCATCCATCACTTCTGCTTTTTTAAAAATTTTCTACCTCCTCTTCTGCATAGCTGCCTGAGCCCTAAAAGATGCGGGGGGGGGGGTGTTGAAAAAGACATCCCATTTATGGCGGAGTGCTCCAAAGTCCCTCACTTTCTGCACATTGGGCAGTTATTGGTTTCTATGTTAATTCTCATCTACAGATGAGGGCTGAACAACATACCGACGCATGAATATAGCTGTATCCCCCTAGGAGTCCACTTATTGATACATGCCTTTAGCAAAATAGTGGTATTAGGTTCTCCCTAGGTTCATCGCCTCTCTAGTCTCAAGTTCTTAGTCACTTTAACAATGTCATATATGGGTTCCTTCTCATATATTGTGGCCCTTAATACAATTTTAAAACATTGGTCACACACACACACACACACACACACACACACACACACACACACACACATATACTATTACACCAGTATATCTTGTTGGCACATCTCTATGGTAGGTTACAGGATTTGTAGGTGGATGATATATAAAATATTTATAAAATAAAATATACAATATATATAATAAAATATAAAATAATGATAATATGTAAAACGTATTTTAGAAAGAAGGAAGCCAAACTGCAGAAAAGGAAGTAGTTTTTAGACAGCTGGTCCTTAGTGTCTCCTGTGTATATTAGATGTCTGGAGGTTGCATTAGGGGAGGATGCATCCAGGGAAATCAATTAAGACTGGCAATAAAAAATTCTTTCAATGTCTTAGATACAGAAGGGACATAAAGTGACACTAACAGAGACCTTTGCTTGTCATCAATACTGAAGGAACAGGAGTTAAGGTACTTTTTTTTTTTTTTTTTTAATCTAACCGCATATTCACACACAAAGACCGGGTGAGAGTGACCTATTTATTCATTAGGAATCAACGATCTGGTGTATTATAATCTAAGATATCCTGTTAGACCCTTGTTTTGCAAAACTAACTCTGACATTACAGCATACAGTCTAGTGACAGTGACAAAGGACAGATTTTCAGGGATTTCGGATTGCTCTGGGTTTTGAATAGATTAAGTAGGATATACAAATATGTTTAACCAGCTTGTCAGTCTCTCAAAAAAACTCAATAGATGTTTGGTAAGTTAAGTTCCCGAACTTAGCCATGATCCTACCAGTAAAAATACGTACACAGAGAGAGGGGGGCCAGGTAAGGGAGGGAGAGAGGGGAGCTTATATTCTGAGGAAAGGTAAGAGCACAAAGAACAAGTATTTTGCATTTTTGTCGTTGTATGTATTGAGATAAAGGCAAATGCTTTTGAAGGACACAGTGAACCATGAAATATTGATTATAATAATCAATCTGTTTTACTCCCTGCCCGGATTTCTTTCTCCTTTCTCTCTTTGTATCTCTTCTCTCTTCCTCTGTTCCTCCTCTACTATTTCCTTTCTTCTCTTCCACTTTTCTTTCTCTTTCCCCCTTCCTTTTTGCAAGCTCCTCTCATCTCTCTCTATTCCTATCTTCCCCTCTCCCTCATGCTCTTCTATCTACTATCTCTGCACTCTCCTAACCTCACTTATTTTTTTTCTCTCCTTTCCCCTATTTTTCTCATTTCTTCTTTCTCCTTCTACTCTCTTCTCTCTCTCTCTTTCTTTCTTTCTTTCTTCCTTCCTTCCTTCCTTTCCTCCTTTTGTTCTTCCTACATCAAGATCAAAATCTTTTTTCTTTTTCCTAAAATTGTGAATCATACATCTTCTGATATGAAGAATTAGGAATCACTTCAAAGTATAAAACATCTTCAGCTTTCACAAGAAGACCTTACAAAGCAAGACCCATCTATTCCTTTTATGGTAAAGCATGAAAATTAATCTTGAGACAGATTGACATGAAAACACTTGAACTCTGGTGCCCCATATTTTACCAAGGCCCCTGAATGGGGAGGCCTGGTGGCACTCAGAGGAAGGATAGTAGGCTACCAAGAAGAGACATGCTACCCTATGAACATATAAAGGGGGAGGAGTTAGCCCTCAGGCACAGTCATAGGGGAGGGGAGTTAGGGGAAAATGGGAGGAAGGGAAGAATGGGAGGATACAAGGGATGGAATAACAATTGAGATGTAACATGCATAAATTAATAAAATATATTTAAAAAATAAAAAATTCTAAAACAGGAATACACTTGAACTGAGCAACTTTCCTGGTTTTGTCAAAAGTCACAAAGGAAAAGTCTGGTGCAGTATTGTGCCCACCCTGTGATACTGAGAGGAGTATTTATTTATACTGTGCTTTATTTTCTACTTCATCATGTATGACTATGAGATCTGGAGGCTTAAAGCCATCAGTATCTGATTTCAGAAATTTTAGGAGGACCCTCAGTTAGTTGGTAGAGTACTTCCCTAGCATGTGTGAAGCTTTGAGTCCTAACTACAGGAGCATACAGAGAAGGCATACACCTTCAATACAGGTAAAAGAAGAGAAGTCAAAGCAGTTATTGGCTGCACTGTGAGTTTGATTCCAGACCGGGATACATGAATCCCTGTCAAAGGAGAAAGGGAGACTGGGGAGGTGAATGAGAAATCAAGAGAAAGGCTGAGCAAGAGAGAGAGAGAGGGAGATAGACTGCATTCTCTGCAGAAAGACAGAAAGGAAGAAAAATGCAAAGGGAGGGAAAGGTCAAGAGAGAAGGGAGACATTCATACAGGAAGGACATGGGCAGAGCTGTTCTCAGGGCTGCACTCAGCTGTTTTCTGCTCTAGAATGCAAATGTTTCACCCATGTCTTAGGTATCCTGTTCCTCCATCAGACAGTCTTCCCATGGTCATTCCATGGATAGCTAGGATGTCAACATCCATTAACGCGTATTTAGTGTTAGCACTTGTCACACAATCTGATAGTCTGTCCAGATCCCCAAAACCTATACAGAGTTGGGCATCACAGGATATATCTGTAATCCCAGAGCTCCTACAATGAGAAAGGAGGTGGAGACAAGAGAATCCTTAGAAACACACAGGTCCCCTGGAATATTATGTAGCAAACTCTAAGAGACATTGTCTCAAATAAGGAGGAATGCAATGATTAACCACAACTAAGATAGTCTTCTGAGAACCACATGATTGTCATGGTCACGTATGTCTGTTCTCACACACATGAATAGTCACTCACACTCTATGATACTCACATACATAGACCCACACTGAAAAGAAAATGGTGTAAGATGTTTGCACAGAAGTCAAATCCACCCATATACATACCATCACCCCAACAACAGAACTGAGTCTGGAGGCAGGCATTCCCTGTAGGAGCACGTACATAGCTAAAGGGTGTCCAAGTGCTGAACACACTCTAGGAATGAAAGTGGATCTAAGATGTGAGTGTTTTATTTGGCCATAGGCCATCATCATGAGCCCTTTAGAATGTAAAATGAGCTATAATTGACAGAGAACAGTCTGTCTGTCTAGTGAGACTTGAAAGTGTAAGAATTCAGTTTCACTTAAAATAGACATATATAAAAACATCAACAAACATGTTTGTTCAGTAATAATTTTAATGTACTGTATAATGAAGAAGATGTTTTAATTAATAGTAGTTTAAAATATTTATTCATTTACTTGTTCACTTATTCACTTACTTGCTTACTCATTTATTTATTGGCATGAACATGACATGGTGCACATGTGGAGGTAAGGGGATAATTTTCAGCAGTTGGTTCTCTTCTTTCAACACGTGTGTCCTCGAGATCATACTTAAGCCATCAGTCTTGGTGACCAAGAGACATTGCCTACTGAGCCATCTCACCAGCCCCTAAATAATCTCTTCACTTCGTGGATATTATAGCCATTTACAATGATTTTTTTAAACATCTAGGCTTTTGATAAAATGCACATTATAGAAGAAGGAAGACTTGCTCATTGAAGGTGGTGCTCATGCTAGAAAGTTGGGCATATGTACCTACATGCATTTGGGCGTGGCAGAATCTGCACTGTGGCACTGCAACCTCACACAAGCAGAAAAGTCTGGGAGTGTTTCGAATCCAATGTTTTAACACAGAGACTTCCCAGATAGGGAAATGTTTTGGTAGAAACATTTGGGGTCCTCTGGGGAGTGGAGACATTCCTTATAGAGTTTTTCTAAAAATGTTTCTGTCTCTACTTAGATATAAAGACCACATGAAAGCAGCCATTCTCAGTGCTATGCTTTGTTTACTTTAAACTATACGTGTGTGTGTGTGTGTGTGTGTGTGTGTGTGCGCGCGCGCGCGTGTGTGATTGCAGGTAACCACAGAAGCTAGACAAGGGCATCAGATATGGCACTGGAGTTACAAACAGCTTTGAGCCATCAAGCTTTGGTGCTTGAAACCAAACTCAGGGTTTCTGCAAGAGCAATATTCACTTTTTTATTATTGAGCTATCTCTTCAATCATAGTGTGGCTTTTTCAAAGAGACTCCAAAACGAAGAGTGGTTTCTCTTGTCCATATTTATCCTATAGCAGATATGGACCTAAATGAAGTCAGTGTATCAAACCTGTTAGTAATCTGAGTGATGTAAACTTTGGCTGCTACTATACTGTTACTTTTTACCATAATGTAGAGTATCAAAAGGAAGTTCTACACACACACACACACACACACACACACACACACACACACACACACACTTGTGGAGGGTTACTGCGTTATCTGTGCACTTGACTACACTGTGCCAGACAGACTACTTTTTGGAAGAAAAAGAGGTGAATTCAAATAAAGCTAGAACGTGAAGTTTTGTGAATATCGAGGTTAAAGGGTGAAGTCGTATTTCTTCTGTTTTTAATGTTTTCTGAGAGGATACCAAAGGTCCGACAAGACTAACGTTCTGCTTGGAGGCTGCCCTTGAGGGATGCTCCCATTCATCACAGCAGCACAGGAGTCACCCATGGGAGAGCTACAACAAGCGAAGTCAAGCCAGCTGTAATGAATGACCAAGGTCAATATCAGCCTCGGCAGTATTTGGATATTAATAATTGTTAGATAAGAACGGTAGCTATTTATCTCCTCACCCAGAACACCTTCAAACATTTGTTCAAGAGACAGTTATCTGAATGTAAGCATGTGCTGCCTCTCATTGTCTGAATCTGAGCTGTGACTGGGGACAAGCAGACGCCTCAAGTAAGTGCTGCCATTAATAGTCTTCAAGACATACACTCACAGGAAAGATAATTTACTATTGCATGAAAGTTACAAAGAATATTAAAGGGCCTTAAGGGGATACTTTAATGACAGCTTCATTAATGATTGAGGAAAAGTATATTTTTTTATATACAGGCTTTATTGCTGTATCAATCCAAATACAGGATTTGTGGTGGTATAAACAAGCATTGCTTGATGCTTTTTCCATTAAGAATTTTGTGAGGGGCATCACAGGAGGTAGATGACAGGTGGTTATACCACAAAGGTAGTCAGCTCGTAGAAGCAATTTAATGACACTCTCAGACTGTTTCTGCGGATTAAAGCCCACTGCACACTAGGTTGCTATTTCAAGGGGTTGTTTTTCTAGATGAGAAGGTATTCTATAGACTCTTAGATTATAACTGCATAATGATGTGCAAGCTCCTATAAGTTGTTTTAGCTTTACTAGCAGCCGAATTACATCTTAGTTATGAAAAAACTGCAAATTAGTTTAAAATTAGGGGGCGGGGAAGATAGGAAGAGGTAAGCAAAAAGAATTTGTGAGTTCAAATCCTAGGCACCCAGGTAAAAGCTATCTCCCAGTGAGACAGGAAGGTAGCTGGGCTTTCCTGTCTGTCATGCTAACCCCAGATTCAATGAGAGACCCTTTCTCAAGGGAATGTGGTGGAGGATAGAGCAGGACACGTGACATCTTCTTCTGCCTCTGTGTGAACATAGATTCATGAATCCTCTCACATGTATGCACATAACACATGGACACACACAGGAATTTTACACTTCCACATCTCCTGACCTATATTTAGGGCACGACAATAAAGTAACACTAAGCGACAAAATTTTTAATTGATCAAGCAAGCGACTGTACTAAAAAAGAACTCAGAGAATATTAATGAACCATTTCACCAAATTCATTATGCATGAAAAATTAACCACTAGAATCGTTAAAATGATAGGTTCTTTCCAAAATCAGACAGAAATGCATAAAATTTAAATAATTATGGAGGCATATTTGAACTTTATCTCACTTTATATTAAAATGGTGAGTTTGTTAAATTTATGGAGAAACTAAAAGAAATATGCTTTCGGTTAAGGATTATAATCAGCAAGCCAAAAAAATAACATAAATATGGACATTTACTCTTTTCTAATTGGGTGTGGCAAGAACTCTAGAAAAGTAGTAACTTTTTTCATATAAGCCTATCTCCTCAAGGAGAAATTGTGTGAAAACTATGAAAGTGCTGGGGTGTTGTAGGCTTAATTTGTTCAATAGGAAATTATTACCCAAGAAATTTTCTTTATTAAATATCAAGGCAAGTTATGTTTGTGTATTGATTTAGTCATATATATTATACATATATATAATACATATTATATATATGTGCAAGAAAGTCATATTTGTAGATGAAGTAAAATATATATGAATGGAGACCGTGTGTGTGTGTGTGTGTGTGTGTGTGTGTGTGTGTGTGTGTGTGTGTAAAGTTGCATACATGCATGGAAGAAACATGCATACATATATAAATATATATTTGAATAGAAGTTGTCTATACAGCTATATTTCATATGGAGGAAAAGAAGACTATCAAGGCTTCCAAAATCAAATGATCAGAACAATGGGTACAAAATCAAGAAGAAAGCCTTGTGGTTCCTAGAGAACTGTGACGAAAACAACAAAAGAGTTTCCAAGATAAGAGGCAGAGAGAGCAACAGCTAGGATCAGATTTCGTGGTGTTTAGGGAAGAATTGAAATAATCAGGATAGTTCATTAGTAGCAGGAGAAGAGGGACAAAAACTGAGATGGAAGACATGTAGAAGTCTGGAGGTTTGGTTACTAATGCATCTTTGGTTCCTTATTTTAGGATAGAGAATTGAAGGGCGTTTGTGGGTTCCGGGCAATGTCAGATGGCCTGACATTGGTGGTATGGGGGAAAAGTGAATTGGTGAGGCAGGGTCGAGGAGAATGTCAGGCAACTAGATCCTTCTGTACAAAGCTTTAGCTAATTTCTAACACATTATGGTTGCTAAATGTTCATTGAACTTAACTAAAAGAGACCATTAGTAGAACAATTTTAACCCTGCAGAGATGCATTAAGAAAGCAAATGGTACTGCAGTGTCTTAGGAAAAAAGAGACTCTGTCAAAATACAGGAAACATGAGAAATATCAATGTAGAGGATAGACACAAAAACAGAAAAGAAAGAAAACCTACATGCTTCTTACACATATACAAAGGCTTTCATATTTGCTTATGAAAATAGAAAACAGAAAATTGAAACACACTGCAATCGCATTAATCATGGTTTGGAATGGCAAAATCCAAGCATTTGTTAACATGCATACACAGGCTGTCATTGGGGCTGGTAACATACTAAATGGCATTTCCCAAAATGACGAGGAATTTGGCAGCGTCTGATAAAACCGAATGTAGTTTTACCCTTTTACGTGCCAACTACAGCTTAAGATTATATTTTAAGTATTGAATTACATATGAAAAGAAGTGTATTTAAGTTTATTAACTGTAAATAATATTAAAGAACATCTTCACAAATAAAATGCACCCAAGTCTAAAAGTGATTAAGAAATATAGTACAGTTGATATATAAACATCCAGATATTTGTATATATAAAATATATGTTTGTATCTGTGTACACACTCCAGGCAATTATGTCATTTGCTACAGTTTTTTAATCTAAGAGAGATAATATGTGGTGTTTCTGTCACAATACATTAATAAAGAGGGCTGAGTACATAGCTTAGTTAATGAGAATGCTTTTCCAGTGCCTTGTTCACTTTTTTATAACATGACAATGCCACAACCAAGGAAACTTACAAAAGTAAGTGTTTGGGCTTATGTTTTCAGAAGGCTAGAGTCTGTGATGGCAGAGCAAAGGCATGCGGTTAGAACTCTCTGAGAGATCACATCTTGATCCACATGCCCAAGGCAGAGAGGTAGGGAGAGCACTGGGAATGGCTCTAAAAATTCAGAGAGCATCCCAGTGACAGGCTGCTCCATCTAATCTTTTAGTTTCACCAACTCAGTACCAAGTATTCATTTTTACTAGCGTATGGTGGCCATTCTTAATCAAACCACCACACTTAGCATGTATGTAGTCCTGGGTACTATTTCTAGTGGCAGTAAGGCAGGAGAAATAGTTCATACTTATAATCCCAGCACTGGAGGTGAACCCAGAAGTCCAAGACCATCCATGGCTACATAGAAAACCGAGGCCTACTGGGCTGTAGGAATGTTGTCAAAAGCACCTTGAAAATAGAAAATTTACATACTACACATTTTTATCTGTGTTAAGTTGTGTAGGTCAAGAAATATCATTAATATGAGAGTATTATACATTATCTTGTAGAATTTCTTTTGTCATAATTTACACATATTTAATTACGAAGATTTAAATTAGAAAGCAACCCCTTATTACTAAAAAACAATAAAAGACAATGATAGGCCTAAACACATATATATTTGGTGACATTAGATGGAGAAACTCTATTTAATGATTTCAAAATGTAATAACGAAAATTTGATATTAGATGCAGAGATGAATACTTTTAGATCAAGAAAAAATGCAAGTTAAGTAATTTCTGCTGATCTTATGCTGGAGCATTTTATTTACGTGTGTGTGTGTGTGTGTGTGTGTGTGTGTGTGTGTGTGTGTGTGTGTGTGTGTGTGTGTGTGTGTGTGTGTGTGTGTGTGTTGGCATGCTTACACTGCACAAGGAAGAAGTTTGTGATCTTCTACCCTGTGAGTGCCTCAAAGTGGAGCTTAGCTAGTCAAGTATGGATTGCCTCACTTTTGCTGGCCCGTCTGCAGTGTCGTTATTGACACTCTGTGGAGTTTGTGTGTGTGATGCAAAATGGATATCATTGTCCTTTCATGAGGATAAGGAAACAGAACTATGAAAGTTTAGACCCTAACAGAGCAGGCTTCAGAACAGGCTCTGACTTTCTGCCTAACGTAGCTGTTGGTGATCTATGCTGCTGCGATAGCCAGTGTTGATGGTGATGTTAGCCTGAGGCACATCTAGGAGGTATTCCTGAAGATGACTCCAGGGAGGATGAGCGAGGGGAGGCAGGCATGACCTGAAACTCACTGCAGGGTGGTGACCAAGTACAATCCAAAGGGAGCAAAGGAGAAAGCCAGCTGGTGAAGGCATGCCTTTGCTTTACTTCCTGGCCACCGTGAGTTGAGAAACATTTACTATCTTGGACTCTAGTGGCCATGATGTTCTCTGTCCATCCACAGGCCCAGTTTATGGAGACAGTCAATCCTGTAATGAAGTCTATGGAAACTAAGTGAAATAAATCCTTTGTCGTTTAAATAGTCTTTTCAAGGTTTTCGGGTTTTTTGTTTTGTTTTGTTTTGTCAGATGAACAAGAGCTTTAGGCTAATGCATGGCTTATATAAGAAGTGTGAAATGATTTTTTTCAAGCCTCTCTTTTATGCTGCTTTACAATGTGCTGGGAACCCTTGGAGAATCAAGATGGCATGCGAGTAGAATAGACTTATCAGTGTGATGCTTGCTATAAGCCTATAAGTTGGATACTGCAACAATCACACCGTATTTCTGGTAAGTTAATCTTGGCAAATGCAGTGCTGGTTGTCCCCCAGGATAGAAGCTCCCTCATGTTGACCTTTCCCTCCCTGATAAACTTGAAGGAGGACAGTGTGTGCTGGTGGCATGTGGGTGTACTCTAAGTACCTGGTACGTACTAATCCTCCTTGCAGACTCGGAAAATGTGTGCTGAAGAAACAGAATAGTAATTAGAAATTGTAAGGCTCTAATTCAAAACCCATTTTGCACTCATGACACATTATGAAAGCATCTACTTCTGATCCTGTGTGGCTTTCAAGAAAGACATTTCTCTAAGGTGATGTGGTCTTTGCCCCTGGGTGATATATTAATTTCTGCTGTGAAAGACGTTGGGATTGCACATTATTTATATTCAAGTATAGTGAAAACACCACACACACACATTACTGACTGCCCTTGAAAGAAATATTTGATTGGGTTGGCAACCTTGAAGTTGGGGTGGGGCAGGCGGGGGAAGCCTGTCAGCATGGCTAGCCTGTGCCCCTGGTTCCTGCAAGTTTGTTTTATCATTCTCCGTGGTGATCTCTATCACTGGATGCTCACACCAATGGACTGAATTAATTCTCTATCACTGGATGCTCACACCAATGGACTGAATTAATTCTCTATCACTGGACGCTCACACCAATGGACTGAATTAATTCTGCGTTGGGTGTGAAGCTCACTTTCCCATCTATCTCTTAAAATTGTGAACTTATTTCTCAAGGTGAATTTTAGGTATGGGCTTCCTTTCCAATCAGTTGTTGATTTCAATACATAGGGACGATGCCCAGATTTGATCTCACCTTTGGGTGTCTCAGTGGGTAAGATAGCTCTGACAAGGAGCTGGCCAGATGGTGCAGTGGTTAAAGAGCTTACCAAGTCTGCAAGTTATATCCCCAGACCTGATGGAAAGGCCAAGTGGGCATTTCGGCCCGACTATAATTCCAGCCTCTGAGGCCAAAGAGAAAGGGGAAACCCTAGGAGTAAACTGATTACTGAAACCACCTACGCCTACAATCTACATTTGGCTGAGAGATCCTCCCTCTAAAAACTGAAGTGTAAAGCAATCAAAGAAACTTCCTAAAATCAACCATAGGCCTCCATACTTATGGATGTGTGTGTGTGTGTGTGTGTGTGTGTGTGTCTGCATGCGTGTGTTTGTGTGTGTTTGCACATACACATGCTCACACACATGTAGACACAGGCACATACACCACACACATACATGCAGAAAGAGAAAAATGAAAAGGGATTCTGTTATGAGAAGTTATGAGAATTACAATAAGGCTATGTATAGCCAGAAAATATTATTCCATTTTGTTCTTACTACCCTAATTTTGACAATGCACAAAACTTGGGGGAACTCAGGTCTCATGTACCTCAGGCTAGCCTCAGACCTACCATATAGCTAAGGCTGCCCTTGAAGTGCTACTCCTCTTATCTCCACCTCCTGAGAGCTGGGAATACAACCTTGCACAGTACCTAGTTTCTGCTTTCTGTTGTGGCTCGTGACTAAACCCTGTGCTTACTACATGCTGGGTGAGCACTCTGCCATGCCCCAGCCCAGCTGTGACTGGATTCTTAAGAGCATCTTCTGCACTGGTGTTGCCTTGTGGCTTCTCTTCCTTTAACAGCCATGACAAAGATGCACCACTCTACCTTAACAGCAATTGACGCCTGTTGAGCACATGCTAGAACATTCTTTCAGTCTTCTGCCCTACCTCAAGTAACACCACCTAGTAGTACTTCCTCAACTCCGTTGCCTCAAGTTTGGTGAAAAGCTGCATTTTATGTGGCAACTGCATATTTAAAGAAAGAAGAGGGCAAATAAAGAGCAAATCTTGAAAACAGTCCATAAGAGCAATAGCTCATGTCAATCTGCAGTGTTTTCAGAACTGAGGAAAGCATACGTCTCATCCAAATGTCATTTTTTTCCCGGAACCAGATGTTCATTTTATTTATGAATTGTGAACGATCCATCACGCCCTACAATATTTTCCCAGCCATTTCTCCCTGTGGTTTTCCAATTTATTTGACATGTAAGAAAAAAAGTGTGGGAGGGCGGAGCTGGTGAGGCTCACTTCAGCTACAGCAGAAGAATTTCTGCTGAACTTATGGGTCTCTGGTCATTGCAATATATTCTTCATGCAGATGTCTAGTATTTACCAGAATATTCTTGGGTCAGCTCTGCCTAGCTTTGGGACCAACCCTTCATCCCTTAGACAGGCTTGGTGTGTTCCTAGTGTCCGATTAGAAAACCACTGAGTTATTCTTTTTAACATAATAAAATTATCACTGCAAAGTATTTTCATATTAAAAACTTTTCAAAAGATAGAAGGGTCCCTAAGTTTTGAGTTCAAAATCCTTACAGATTTTTAGAACTCAGTTACAAGTTCAAACATCTGCAATTGTTAAGCCTAAACTTGAAAACTGTATTTTTCCTCATTTTAGAGGTGTTGTTGGACCCTGAAGCAATAAAGTCCATGTGAGTGGGCAGTTTTGTGGGGGCACATGCATGCACACGTGGTTTAGGTATGGAAGTCAGACAAAAAAATCTAAATGCTTTCTTCAGTCACCTTCCACCTTTTGTTGTTGTTGTTTTGTTTGTTTTGCTTTAGGGTCTCTCTTTGGCCTAGTAATTTTTCACATCAGAAATACTAATGGGTTCATAGGCTTTATAGGGGGTCCCCTCCTTTCCACATTCCATTTTGAGGATCTGGGGTTGCAGGCATTTATACACAGTGCTCAGCTTCTTTACATGAGTTCTGGAGATGCAAACTCAAGTCATTCTATTTGCAAGGCAAGCACTTCACCAACAAAGCCAGCCACAGAAAGAAGCCTTTAGAAAAGATTGGGTTAGCCTTTGTTGTCAGTATAATTACAATGGGGCAAGGATTTTGAGGAAGTTTTAAAGTAACGATGAATGTTTGTGGACCTATCAGCTCACAGCTTTCACATACATGTGAATATAGGAAGGTGGTGATGTGGTGTACACACGTGCTGCCCTGAAGCTGATTACTACAGGCAGTTTGGAGGCCAAGCACTGTGCAGCCAAAGCACAAGTGTGACAGAAAGAACTCTTGCTAACCACGTAGAGCAGAAAAGAGAATTGTTTCCTATCTCAGAGGCTAATCATTTCTTGAAAATCAATGAATACAACATAGCCTGGTTGTTGTCAAGTGAAGACCATTATTGGCAAATAGAGGTTATGTAGGAAGAAGATTAGAATGAATTAAGCGATGGATTCATAGAGTTACTTGACCAACTGTTAAAAGAATTGTACATCAGAAACGATCAACCACAAAAAAGTGGTACACTGCAGATGAATGTGAGCCAAATCAAGTATTCTGACAAAGAAAATGGTATATGATGTCTATCTATTGTGTGCATATTTGCATGTGAGTAGAAATAGTTGTGTCTAGGTTCATGTTCACATATGCTTTGGAGACCAGAGGTTGATGTTGGTGTCTTTTTTTAAATTAATCTCAATATTATTGATTGTGGCATGATATGTCACTGAACCCATAGTTCTGTGATCCAGTTATTTTTCCTGCTCATCTTGCTAAAAGGATTAGCTAGCTTCTCTCCTGAGGTCTAGGATTACAGTAGGTTGTCATATCCACCCAGTATTTACTTGGGCTCTGGTGATAGGAACTTTGGTCTTTATGGTTGCATGGTAAGTGCTTTATCTCATAAGCCATTGCTCCAGCTCCAATATCAATATTTTCAACACTATCATTTAAGTAAGAATTTACATTTTTAGGTTCACTATTTCATTGGTTATCTTAGGATGATAAAATCTTATATCCTTACTGTACATAGAGCTTACAATGAAAGCCAATGATGACTTGATTTGTCTGGGTGTTCTGAAGTTGGGATTAGCAACTCTTGGCTATAAAAGTTGATTGATAGAAAGCTAAGAAGATAGCTTAGTTGGTAAAGTGCTTGGTGTGAAACATAAGGAACAGATTTCACCTGCACCACAGAAGCTGAGTGCGATGTGCATGTCTATAGTTCCAGTGCTAGAGAGCACAGATAGGCAGACCCTCATGGCTTGCTGGCTGCCTAGTCAGTGAACTCCAAGTTCAGTATGAGATTCTGTCTGCAAAGACAAGGTGGAAACTGACAAAGGAGATCATCCAAATTCAACCCCTGGCCTTCATGTGCGCACACACACACACACACGCACGCACACACACACACACACACACACACATATAATCTATTTGTGGGGATGGTGATGGACATACACATATATTGCATGAAGTAGCTGTGGAGATCAGAGGACAATGCTGAGGGGAGTCAGTTTTTTCCTGCTACAGTGTGGATCTAAGTAATTGAACTCAGAACACCAAGCTTAATGACAAGCTCCTTTACCCATTGCACCACTCTATCAGCGCCGCTTTGATTTTTAATAGTGTGGTTTTCACTGTGAGACATTTCCTGAGACTTGCTAAGTGGTTGGGAGTACTGCCTTAGAAATGTGTGAACTCCTCATTCATTTCACTTTCTCATCACAATGTCATGGTCCCAGCAGTCCTGGACACATGGAAATGGTCCATAGAATTGCATCAAGGCTAATTAAAATATATTTGTCTATACTAGCACATTAGGCAGTGATACAAATGAAGCCCTCAGTTTAACATCCTCAAATTGTTCCTCAACATACTCAGAAAAAAAAAAAAACCCAAAGGATTCTTCTGAAAGGTTTAAGATCTCATGAAACACAATGCTTTCATCTCCCTGAATTCAACTCCATCCCCCGTCTTTCCACTCCTCTCTCCACCCCACTCTTTGTGTAGGGTAAGTGTGTGTGTGTGTGTGTGTATGAAGGCCATAGGCTTCTCTCTATCTGGTGTTTTGAGATTTTCAGAGATACTTTCAAAGAACCTGGCACTTACTGCTGTGACTAGACTTGCTGCCCAGTGTGTTGCAAGGATCCTTTTATCTATATCTCCTCTGTCATGGGATGGCAGGCATTTGTCATCATGCTCCGAGTTTTGTTTTTATTAATGTTTGTGTGTGTGTGTGTGTGTGTGTGTGTGTGTGTGTGTGTGTGTGTGTGTGTGGTGTGTCTTACGTGTGTTTGCTTTGGGGTTTGAGTAGAAGCCAGATGACAACTCTTGCCGGTCAGTTCTCTTCTTTCATCATGTGGGTCCCGGAGATCAAACTCAGGTGCTCAGCCTTAGCAGCAAGCACCTTCACCTGTTGAGTCATTTATCTGGCCTGAGATTCATAGGAGTCTTCAAAGCTGCTCCCTGAAATTCAACTTCTCCGTGATCACGTATGTATGTAGGTATTTTCTAGTTGAGATCTATTATACAGTTTAGTGTAGGTTTCACTGTAGCCATGAGAGCGTTTGGTGCAAATAATTCTGTGAATCTTTTTGCATGTCATTTATTGACTTCCAGGGCCTAAGTAAACAAACTATTATAAGTAACTATTAATTTGTCACCCAATTCTCCTTTTAACTTTGTGCACTAAAGAACCCACCCCTTTCTGCCTTCCCATGTGTATTTCTACAATGGTAGGTAACAACTAATGTAGAAGAAAATTTTGACCACATCAAGTCTTATTTTAGTGTTCTCTATTTTGATACCAAACTTATATCCTGAACTGTTTTAAATGAATATTTGCAACCCACTTAGGGCTATATATTTATCTTTATTCTTTTGTTTCTCCTTCTGTGTTTGGAAGGTTTCAGGGCTGATGGTCAAGGGGGACACTGGATTGTGTTTGACTTGTCCTTTATGTAGGAAACTTACTGGGAGAATTATTAATGCCATAGGCAGGTAGGCAGGCATCATGATAAGGGCTCTGGTGGAAGTTCAGACACCAATGCCACAGATAGGCAGACAGCATAGTAGGTGACATTCTAAGCCGAGGAGACAGAGTAGGGCATCACTTTGTTTAAGTCTCAGAAGAAAAGACAGGTTTGATGTAGCCAGGCTATCTCTGATTCCTGGGTGCCAAGAAGTGGATGGATTCCTGAGAAGGAACATGCAACCCTGAGGATATTCCTGAAGAGGTGCACATTTATTTTAGGTGTACTCAATATATGGCAAGAGACTGCCCAGCTATTTTCTACCTATAGCCTCACAGTGTCTCAGAGATTGATCCCCTGGGCCTCTAAACCTCGGCAAGTAAGAATGATACCTGGCATCCTTCTGGAATCCAGGCATCCCAAGTATTCTGTTAGAGGCTTAGAGATTCACAGAAAGGCTTGCAGTTTCCCTCTAGTAGTAAGAAAAAGGCTGCTACAGGTGGGCATAGCCTGAGCAGCCCCTTATCTCAAACCTAACAGTGCCGCCTGTCACCACTGTCTCTCAGTCTCCAACACTGCACTGCTTTCACTTTGGATGTTTGAGGAATAGATAGAGAAGAAAATCACCACGCTATGATTGGCTTCTCACCCTTGTCTTTATGAGATGGTTAAAAATATCTGGATATCCTAAGGCATAATTTACAGGTATGGATCTGAGTTTAGGTACATGTCAAATAATACGTGAAAACGTCAGTTTGATATACTGAGCCATGAAGCAGTCATAACATTGGGTTTTCAAAAATAAAATAGAGGGGCTGGAAAGTCGGCTCAGTGGGTAAGAGCACTCGAGCATGAGTCCCTGAGTTTGGATCCCTAATAGCCGTTTAGAAAGACAGCTGATGCTGCGCATGCGCTGTTCAATCAGAAATGTGGGTTAGAGAGACTTGAGAGGGAGGGTGAGAGTAACAGGGCAAAGCACCCGACATCTTGCCCTGACCTCCGTGTGGTTACACACACACACACACACACACACACACACACACACACACACACACACACACACACATAACACACATGCATATACCACACACAAACTACACACATACACCACATGCATATAACATACACATGCACATAACACACACATGCATATACCACACACAAAATACACACAGACACACACACACAAATGTACACAAACAACACACACACACATACACATGCCTCTGCCACACGTAAGGGATGGGGGATTTCTACCTTCTGGATCCTGACCTATTACCAAGAGGTAGTGAATAAAGTGCAGTAAGGGTGGACTGATTGTTTCAAACTGAGCTGTAAAAATGGCAGTGGCTTGAGTCCCTTCCCGGTTTTGGTGCATAAGGTGTTACATTGTTTTCCTCACCCCAGCTCATTGTTTGGAAGCAAGGATGTTTAGGGCTGTGGCAAAGCAAACTGGCTTTTCCAGCTGAACTCTATCTACTCTGACAGATGGTTCATTTGGGCGTCTTTTCCACTCTAAGCAATGCTGTTTCTGAAGAATGCAGGCATTGAGAGAGATCGTTTGTTGTATAGAAGCCTAGCTTTCAAATAACCCTCACCACTGCCAATCTCTGCTGTACTTCTTGAATTTTCTCATAGGTGTACAAGAAGCCCCTGTGGTGAGATTAAGCATTCAGTAATTTCCCCCCAAAGTCATTAGGCACCTCACATTTAATCTTTTATATATGCAGATTAAAAATGAAGGTTGATTAAGTAACAACAAAGACATTCATTCAGAAACAACTCTGACATATTCTTTGGTGTGTTTAGTAGAAATGAATAATTTATTAGGGAGGATGTGACTTTGTCCTGAACCAGGCAGAAGCCTGCGGAGTTTATAGAGGGGGTGTGCTCTGCTAACCTACTTCTGTGCCTGTTTCTGTGCTTAATAGCCTTTTGCCATGTGGTCTCAGAACACCCTTTTAGAACTGATATGGGAATATTGGAGTGCCTTTGAGAATGACAGAATCCTTCTCTTCTTGGGGAGCTAGAGGCCTGGAAAATTCCACAGCTGTTAAAGCCATCCTGAGCCATAGGCTTTTTTGGTAGTTGTTTCATGAGTTCAAAGAGTGAAATTCAGAGGGTGAGATTTAGAGAGTATTTTATTATAGATTCATAGGAGGGGGAGGGGGAGGAAAGGGAGTGGAGAGGGAGAGGAAACAGAGCTCATATAGGAGTCCCAGGAAGTGGGTACCATCCAGCTGCTAGTCTAGGGTACTTTACTGGATTTAGGGCAGAAACAGGGGTTCCATATAGGGAGGGGTAGCTGGTCACCTCCCTAAGAATTCAGTGATGAGATCACACAATCCTTAGACAGTCAAAGAAATGAGAACCAGAACTCTGGTCTGGCATCCTCAGCACTGATGCTTTGGGGTTCCTGCCTTCTGTGACCAGTTGGTCTTCTCTTCTCATTAGAACCATGCTCTGGAATGCCTCTCAGCCTCTTGACCTTTCTTGCTTCCCTCATGAGAGTCCATGAATCTTTATAGTTTTCTATTTGAGTCTTTCCATATCGTGGGGCAGAATATGTTTTATATAAATTTAAGCTAAAGTATTGCTGATTGACCGAATATATTTCCATTTTCATAAGCAGTTCCAAACTCTGTCCGCAAGAAATTACCCTAATGGTGAGGAAGAAGGCATGCTAATTCTTCATTAGGAAAAGAAGAAAGAGAGCGTTAATATTTGGAAACAAAAGGGGTTTCTGTAGTTCTTGAATTACAACAGTAGCCTGCTCCGATTTTAGGTTTCTCTCTTAACTCTATTAAGAGTCTAAATGGGTGCTGTTCAAAATGATAAAAGAATAAGCTTGGAAAGCTTACACCATGGAGTGATGGTAGCTTTTTGAAGGAAGATGTCTAAATAGGATGCAATGTATTCATGTACTGAATGTGGTGTGTTCCTGTGAAATAACAGTAATGTGTACCAATGTAATGACTTCGCTAAACATTTTTTAATAAGGAGTTGAGCTGTGAGATGGCTCAGCAAGTGTAGGAGCTTTCTGTGAATCTTGACTATCAGAGTTCAATACCTGAGACCCCTGAGTTGTCCTCTGGCTTCTCACAAGCACATTGGCATGAGTGAGACCCCAGTAAATAAGTATTATATGAAAAATGTTAAAGAGATACAATATTGCTAACAGAAAATATGGTACATGAGTTCCTAGGTGTTACAAAACAAAAGCGATGGAAGATGGGGAGGACAAGACACCTTGAAATTGTATCATTGGTCTATCCTTTCCCAAGGACATTTAACTTAAATCACAGAACTATTTCCCTGTTTTCTTTAAAGACAGTTTAGGTTTTCATATCACTTCCCAGCTGTCAAAGACTTAAAGAAGGGTCTTGGAATAGTTCAGGAAACAAACAAAGGAAACCAGGAAGAAATTGCGAAGTAGAGCATCTCTGTTCTAAAGCTCATTTTGCCCTCAAGGTTTGTGCACATGATTTTGTAGGGAAAAAGTGGCCTATCTTCCACTCATTGCCAATCCCCCTCTTTCCATCCACAGGGCATTAGGTGCAGAATGAAGGCTTTCAGAGCAGAGCCTTAGGATATCCAGTTTGCTTTCCCATCAGGAGATGTTGCATTATGAATCCTTGTCAAGGCTGTGGTGAATAACCTCTCCACTTCCCATGCAAATAGCCCTGATTAAACTCAAGGTGCCACAATGAAGCAAAACATAAGAAACAGGAGAGCAGATCTTATGTCTAAGAAGGAAGAGTTCAGCAGTCAAGCGTGGGAGGGAGATGAGCAAAGGACATGGAGGATGAAGATGACACAGATACATTGTATACATGTATGAAATTAGCAAAGCAAGATAGAGTATTCTCAAAACATTTTTAAAAGAAGTAGAATATGAAAAACAAAAATAAAACCCTTGGCATCCAAGTGTATAACTGAATAATCCAGGTTTGACCAACCATCCTTCAGAAAGCCAGTTTGAAAAGCCAAAGTAATACTAAAAAGCAGGTATAAGAGATTGATTCAATGTGACCACAATGGGAACTAGGACAGAGAGATCTAGTGACGTCCCTACTCCAGTCCATCTTTGGTGTCCTGACCAGAGGGAGATTACAGTTGAGATAGAGGTCTATGGTTGTGCACACCTAAGCAGTCCTAGTCAAGGTGAGCTCCTGGCCACCACTAACACTTCATGTTCTGGGCTCCAGTTCCTCCAGCAGGATTCTCTGACAACTTGTCAGAACTCTGTCAAATCTCCCTTCCAGACACAAGCTCCTTCTCTGCCTAGTGCCAGATTCAGCCCTTTTCTCCTCCTAGCATGAGATTTCTGGGAGAAATTTCCATTTTGAGAGGTCCTTTGTCTCAACAATCTGCTAGTCAACTTCAGGATCACAGTGACTCTTTAGAATATCCTTGCTTCCTAGCACAAGGAATTTACCAGCAAAAGGGTTCCGTATTTGACCTTAATTAATGCGTATACATTCTTCAGATGCTAATCATCAAGATGATTTTGCATTTGATTAAAACCAGGCAAAGGGCTTGGAGGTATGGCTTAGTGGCTAAGAGCACCTGCTGCTCCTCCAGAGAATCAGCATTCATTTGCAGACCCACAGTTCCACCTATACCTTCATCTGTAGGGAATCTTACATCTTCTGGTGTATACACACACACACACACACACACACACACACACACACACACACACACACACACACTTTTTAAATCACAAAAAATATTTTTCCATTATGTGTTAAAAATTTTTAAATATTGGCTGTTGAATATAAATTAAGCAGGCTTTTATGACCAAATAGCTCAAGGAAAATTTTCCCTTGTTTATGACAAAATGAAAATACCTGGAGAAATCATTGCTTGCTGGATTGATTTCCTTTTAAATTTTCTGATGAACCACCCTTTGAATTTTAAGCCAATCTAATTTGGTTTGTATTAAGCATTGTGTGATTACTTGACTTCATTCTAATTATTTGCAATGGATTTATTTGCCTCTTTTAAATTGGGAAGTCTATATCATAGACAATCATATTGTCTTGGAGCATATTACAATTTGGGTTCAAGATTAATTCTTTATATTCTTCTTTATTTTTCTTCTTTCCCGCAGAGCAATGATTTTTTTTTCAAACTATGAAGTAGGATTAATGTGACACGTCTCTGTGTGTTTTGACAATAGATTATATCTGTCTAATATAGGCCTAAGATTACGGAACACTCAGAATGTAGTTGGTGTTTCAGTTAGGGTTTCTATTGCTGTGGTGAAACACCATGACCACAAAGAAATTTGGGGAAGAAAAATGGGGTTTATTTGGCTTACACTTCCACAGCACTGTTCATCACCAAATTAAGTCAGGACAGCAACTCAAGCAGAGAAGGATCCTAGATGCAGGAGTTGATGTTGAGGCCATTGAAGGGGGCAGCTTACTGGCTTCCTTCCCCTGGCTTGCTCAGCCTGCTTACTTTCATTTTCTTTTATTTTTCTAAAAAAATTTATTTGCTTACTCACTTTATATCCTAGTGGTAGCCCCATCCTTCCTAGCCTCCAAGCCCAACCCTCCCTTCTTCTCCCCCATTTAGCTCCCCGATTCTTCAAAAAAGATGAGCTCCCCTCTTCCCATCCACTCCAGCCCATCAGTCACAGCCAGACTGAGTGTGTCCTCTTCCCCTGTGGCCTGGCGAGGCAGTCCTGCCAGTGGAGAGTGATCAAAAAGCATGCAACAGAATCCATGTTAGAGATAGGCCCCGCCTCACCTTACTAGGGGACCCACATGAAGTCTGAGCTGCCCATCAGTTATATCTTTGTAGGAGGCCTAGGTCCAGTCCATGTGTGATCCTTGGTTGGTGCTTCAATCTCATCAGGCCCCTCTGGGCCCTAGTTGGTTGTTAGCCTGCTTTCTTATAGAACTTAAGGCCACAAGTCCAGGGATAGAACCACCCACAATGATCTAGGCTCTCCCCCATCAATTGCTAATTAAGAAAATACCCTATAGATTTGCCCACAGGTTGATCTTATGGAAAAAATTTTTAATTGAGGTTCTCTCTACTTAGATGGCTTTAGCTTATGTTGAGTTGACATAAAGCTGTAAAAATATTCAGTAAGTTGGAATAACTGAATTAACAGAATTTGCATTTTTTTTTCAAATTGCAGCAAGATAAAGTTGACGTCGTCACTCATAGCTGCCAGTGGCCACACCGAATAGGTGGTTTTAAGATCTTTGCTTTCATCAAGGGCAAATGGACTATTAAAAGAGTGCATCCTTCTTATAGATCCACACCCCACAGGGAAACTCTCACTCCATAAGGTATTAGTGGAGAAAGAAAAACCTTGGGAGTTAAAGCTTATATTTGGAAAGAAGTGAAGGCCAGTGTGTGGTTGTGATGTGTAGTTTTAATCATAGTATTGACAAAATCTAGAATCGTTTTGGAAGGAAATATCAGTGAGGAGCTATCTATATTATGTTGACCTGAGGGCACATCTTCATTTGTGAGGGTTCTTAGTTGGGTTAAGTGAGATGGAAAGACCTGCTAAATGTGGGTTTCACCCCTGGACTAAATGCACAGGGGAGAGAAAGCCGAACACAAGCATATATTCATTAATTTGTGACTTGCTGCTCTTGATTGTTGCTTCAAGTCCTAGTAGCCTTGGCTTCCTTGATTTAATGAACTATAATCTGGAGTAGTTAGCCAAACAAACTACTTTGTTCTTAAGTTGACTATGAAAGTGGCAGGATGAAGTAGAAAGGAATGTCCTGGTGACCTGGTCATATGACAACAGTGGCAATGGTTCAACCACAGTGACCAGATTCACATGTGCAAGACTGGATAGGTTTTTATATTTCTGTCCTTCTATTGTGAATAGTTTGAAGAGAGAGATGTTGAGTTCCATTGCATTGAACCTGTTTAAAGTGAGCAGAGTTGAGTGAGATAGTTATACTATTATCTTGTGCATTAAATCTGCTACTCTAGATGCTAGAGAAATGGCCCTGTGGCTAAGAGTCCAACATGCTGCTCTTGCAGAAAACCTAAGTTCAGTTCCCAGTGTTAGGGGCTCACAACTGCCCATAACTCCAACTTCAGGGAGGATAATGCCTTCTTCCAGACTCTATGGACACCTGTAATCTCGAGTAGATGTTTATGTGCATGGGCGTGCGCGTGCGCGCGCGCACGCGCACACACACACACACACACACACACACACACACACACAATTAAAATAAATCTTTAAAACATATTGCTGTTCTGGAACAATAGAAAACCAGACACATGTGTAAATCTATTCACACACACACACACACACACACACACACACACACACACACACACACACACACACAGATATGCTCACACACTCCCACTAGAAGTCATCATTTGCCTTTGTCTTTTCATGCATCTCATTGGTCCTCTCTGGGCTCTGCTCAAACTTTGATATCTATAAAAATACTTTATATTAAATATTATATTTTATCTGTTAGTATTTTAAACCTTCTCTATTAGTCAGAGCACTTTCTGTGAATATAAAGATTTTCCTGATAGTGGAGGTTTGCATAGTTATAAGAATAAAATAGCTCATAATTATGAAAAAGTCTTTGTGCTAAGGATAACATCATAGAGAAATTCCATTACTCCATGAAGTATCATTGAAATGACAGAACTTAAAAGAAGGTCACTTTGAGCAAAAGAGACTTCTTCCTCTGGGTTGCTATTAATTTTCTTCCATTGCCTGATCTGGTCTACTTTCATCCTAATTGTCAAAAAAGGTAAACTTTACTAAGTAGTGAAATTGTCTTCAACAATTTAAAAAACCCATTACAATATGCACACCTGTTTCTTCTACAATATAAAGAGCTGTGTGAGCTGGTAGACTCTGAACACTTCATTTGGGACAGTCTGACAGCACAAGCAGAAAAAAAAAAAATAGTCACAAGCTCCAAGGAAGTGGCTCTGTCAATAGGAGTCATGCACTAGCTGTTCAGCATTCAGAGGCATATAAAGCTAGGTACTCAGCCTCTTGCAGCTATAGCTGTGTCTATGTAAACCTATCATGCAGGTGTATTTTGTAATAGAAACAGAAAAATAAAGTCATTTATTGTGGTGTGTGGAGGTCAGCGGATAACCCAGGGAAGTAGATCCTCACCACACTCAAGTGCCTTTGACTTTTTTTTTCTTCTTTGTGCTTGGTCTTGAGCCTATGGGCTTTTGTACATCAGGCAAGCACTCTACCATTGAGCCACACCCACCACACCTGTTATGACTGCTGAAAGTGCTGAGATTTCACAGGGCACATTATAATGAGCATTTTGCCCCACAGTGTGTGTTTTGGCTCTCACTCTAGAGATGAGCATTTTGAGGCTAAAGCAAGTGCTCTTGAAAGAGGAAGGCCTTGGTCCGTCACCCTGACTATAAAAACAAAGAGAGAACTGTTTTTGAAGGCAAAGCAGATCACAGGAGAAAAAGGAAGAGGCTCAATTTCATCTCTGTAATTGTTAGTTTTGTCATTTTGCCTCAATGTCGAGTTAGCTGGGAAGAGGCTAGGTGAAATCTTATCAGATCGGTTTGGTCTGTGGTCTATCTGTGGAGGATTACCTTGATTATATGCTAAGTGGTGGAGGAGACTTACCACTGTGGGTAGCACCATTCCTTAGGCAGGGGACCCTGGCATGTGCAAGTGTAGAGTTGGGGCTAAACAGAAGTAAGCATACATGAATTCATTGCTCTATGCTGTGATGTGACCAGCTGCTTTAAGTTTCAGCCTTGACTTCCTTGCAATGATGGAATGGAACCAGGAATTGTGAACTACAATAAGTCCTTCCTCCCTTCAGCAGATTCTTAGGGTATTTTATCACCGCAACAGATATGACACTAGGACAATCTTCTGCCTCCAATCAGGTAAAGAACTATCTTCCTCTGGAGAACAGGGAGAGCGTTAGTGAGTGACCAAAATCCAGAGAAGAGGAGAAACCATCTTTCCCAGAGGGGAGAAATGGCTTTCCATTCCCAGCAAGTTTCTGATAGCAATACTTCCATACACATGCAGATGTTTTACACGTGTTTAGACATTTTCTTAGGACAATTTGAGGATAAAGATATTGTTTTCTTGCAGGGCTCAGTGGTTCATGCCTGTAGTCCTAGCACTCTTGGAGTCAGAGGCAGGCAGATCTCTGTGAGTTCAAGGCCAGCCTGGTCTACAAAGTGAGTCAGTACAGCCAAGGCTACACAGAGAAACCATGTCTCAGAAAAAAAAAAAAGAAAGAAAGAAAGAAAGAAATTGCCAGATGACAAGGTTTCTAAACAAATAAGCCAGAGAGATGACAAGTATATCAGCCTGATGTCATGTAGTAGATTTCACAAGAAAACCAAATTTCATTTTCCTTAACAATAGAATACCCTAAATCAATGTTTTCTAACATAATTTCCACATTTTAGTAACTACTCTCTGAAAAAGAATGTCCTCCACAAAACTCTAATTATAGATATATGTGGGAGAAACATACAGTAGAGGCCCCAATTCCGAATCTCTAATAAGTACAGCAGCAGAGAAGCCACGTGACAATGTTTGAAGCAAGCCTTTTTGCCTTGTAAAACGGGGTCATGTTTGTTGATCGATAGGCCTAAGTCAACCTTAGGAGTTGGCTGAGTAGATAGAGAGTTTTCAAACATGTTTCTCCTACCAACTTGGGGATTTTCAGATATCAGTGAGAGACATCCAAAAAACAAGATGGGCGGTACCTAAGGACTGGTGTTCAAATATATGTGCGTGCATGTGTACACAGATGTACACACAAAATGAGTGAATGGTGTGTGAAAGTTAGGCATCACAGTGAGACCAGGGCAGCATCTGTGGTAGAAGATGGGTTATGGGAATCCAGCCTATGGTAATAGTCAGCTAGGCTCCTCCTCTTTTGCCATATCTAACAGCAAGAGGCTATAATGACTCGTTTTTCTAGAATGTTAGGGATAATGCCATGTGAAACTGCACTATCATAGCTAAGCACATATGTGCTAGCCCATGCTTTGTCAAAGACGTGAGGAATTCAACAAGAGTGAAGGTGTTGTCTCTCTAACAGGAGGTTTGCATTTTTTATGTAATTGCCTTCATCATTTAGTGTTGAGTACAAGAATAATTTCCTTAGCAAACTTCAAAGATCCGATCAGAAAACTTGTGGGATGAGAAACAGTACAGGACCGATCGAATATGACGTTGATGCTTGAAACAGCCAACAAGTGTTCATTTGATGGTTCCAGACTTTGAAAAGTGCTGTAGCTTCAACATTTGAATCTCCTTTCTGTGTGCACAGTAAACATTCTGGCTCTCTGTAATTTTAACTAGCCCGAACGATGCTTACACTTTCCAGATACCAGCTGTTGAAGCAGCAACTTTCAAACAATTTTGCAGATCGGCAAACACATTATATCATTGTGCGTGTTGCAGCTGTCTCGCTAGTTAGCTTGGCTCTGCATTTTGGAGAGTAACTGGTGCATAGTTACAGAAGAGTATTTGTTTTCCTCCAGCAGGCTTGGCAATTAGTGCTTTCCGAGCTTTAATGTTGCTTCAGTGCAATAGGTACCCTGTGTTGTGAACCATTTTACAAACCAAGGTGATGACATGCAAGTTAAAAAAAGTAATTACTATACTCACACACACACCCAAAAAAAAGAAGGAAAAATGTTCTGTTCTGACTTAAATTTCTTTTCTTCCCATTTATTTTTGTGTGTGTGTGTGTGGTGTGCATAAGTGAATATGTGTGTGTGTGTGTGTGTGTGTGTGTGTGTACACACAAAGCCAAAGGTGTATGTTATGAATCCATCCTTTATTGATCTTCCACCTTAGTTTTTGATGCAGGCTTTAATAAAATCCAGAGCTTGGAAGTATGGCTTGTCTTGCTAGCCATGTTACTGTAGACATCTCCACCATCAAAGCCTGGAATTATGGGATATTATGGCCACTTAACGTTCACATAGTTGCTGCTGTCCAAAATCTGGTCTTCACAGGTATGCAGCATAACCACTGAGCCATCTACGCTCCCTATGTATCATTAATGTGCATTTAATCATTAAAGAATAGAATGTTTCTTATGTCTAAGGAAGTTTCTATGCGTTTTTATGTCCATTGAAGATTAAATAATAGAAGTCAATTTAATAGACATTTGTGGACATGGAGTTTGTTCTAAGGACCACCAAATTCCACAGGTAAAAGATCCCATATTAGCTTAAGGGAAGAGTAGGTTCAGCAAAAAATAGTTCATCGAGAGAGCAACTTCTACAACTAAGACTAGGAGGGATAGAAGCCTGTGTCAAAGAGTTTGGAATGAAACTGAACTGAGGCTAGTGGAAATCTTTTGGATAATCTGTAACAGGGTAATACCAAGGCCAGACTGGTGGTGCTAGGAAAAAGGTACTCAAGGGAGAAGGGAGAACACATAGCATCAAATCCTCCTGGTGTAGAGAGCCAGGAAGGGTGGTCTTCCCTGGCTGTGTGAAGTGTGGGAGCCAGAAACGTGAGCAAATAGGAAGTGCTAGTTAGTTCCCTCATATAAATTTGTGGTCAAATACACAGCTACTGTTTAGAGAATGACAACATTTTACAGCCTGATTACACACCAATTCCAGTGCCAAGGTTAGGTTTAAACATTAAGTCTTGGTACAATTGAACACTTCTATAAGGGGTGTGTGTGTGTGTGTGTGTGTGTGTGTGTGTGTGTGTGTGTGTGTGTGCTGTACTCACATGTAAAAGTGCTTGTGGAGTACATGCAGAGGCCATAAGTTGATGTCATATATTTTTCTTAAGCTCGGCACCTTCTTCTTCTTCTTTTTTTTTTTTTTTTTTTTTTTGGTTTTTTGAGACAGGGTTTCTCTGTGTAGCCTTGGCCATCCTGGACTCACTTTGTAGACCAGGCTGGCCTCGAACTCACAGCAGCGATTCACCTGCCTCTGCCTCCCGAGTGTGCCACCACGCCTGGCTCTTCACCTTCTTCTTTTCTTTCTTTC
This sequence comes from Acomys russatus, assembly GCF_903995435.1. Classification (NCBI taxonomy): domain Eukaryota; kingdom Metazoa; phylum Chordata; class Mammalia; order Rodentia; family Muridae; genus Acomys; species Acomys russatus. The sequence continues at coordinate 23,515,243 of NC_067142.1, read as the reverse complement.
TTTTTTTTTGAGAAAGTATATCTCATTGAAGCCTGGTACTTCCTGTTTTACCTAGGTTACCTGCCAGAAAGTCCTAGAGATCCGCTTGTCTCTGGTCCTTCAAGGCCGGGATGACAGGCGCATGCGCCTGGTTTAGACATAGGTGCTGAGAGTACAAATTTGGGTCCTCATGCTAGCACGGCGTGTGCATCACCTACTGGGCCATCTCCCAGCTCCAGTCTTGCTGTTAATCTTAAAGCTAGTCAGTAGCAATGCTGAGTTCAGGATTCTCATCTCTGGCAACTTGTCTCTCCTCGATTTCTAATTTATTTTAAATTTTATTACCTTCATCCTTTAGTTCCAACCACACCATATGAAGTAGAATAATTTCCTTACAACAATTATTAGTTGGTAAAACAATGATTCCAGGGCATACCACGGCAGCGCCTCTGGCCCTTTGACTTTGAGTGATGCTTTTATTTAGATCCAGCCTCTGCTTTGTGCTCCTTAACTGCCTCACTGGCTCACACGACTCACTAAGCAAGTATTGATCCCCTCTTGTGTTCCGGGGAATGAAATAGGTGCTGGGTGAGAACACGGAGACAAGTCTCTTGTCCTTGAGGCTTTACAGAATAGGGACGATGCCGTGGGAGGGAGAAGAGGCATAGGAGGATCTGCAACTATCGGAGCCAGGTGCCTAGGTGTTTCTGGGGATGAAGAACAGCCTTGGTTGAACATGGATTTTACTAGTAACATGGCTACAATTACAGTTTCAATTGATCTGAAATGGTAGGTATAGGACCTACTTTACACAGCTATCAAGACAAGCATAGTTCATGTCATACCTGATGCTAGGCTCTAGTGATTTTGTCCAATACATAGAATTTGAAATTATTTCTTGCTTTGGCCTTGTGTATGTACTCAGTTGGCAGAATAGAAGAACAGCAAGTTCTTGTAGCTGTTCAGCCATTCTCCCAACCCCTTATAGCATCTTAATTAGATATTCTAAAGATGTGAGCACGAATTAAATATGTTAAAATGATTCATATATGATATATTTGAGAGGAGTTACAATGTCTATTATTTTTTAAAAGCATGACAAAAGTAATTATTGGCATAGATTTGCTATGTTTAGTTATACTGTAGTGATTAATATCTTTTTATCTTTTATATATGTATGTATGTGTTCATGTATGTGAGGGAGGGATGGACAGGACACTGTATGTGCTGAAATCAGAGCACACCTTCAGTGTCAGTCCTCATCTTTCAGAAAAGCTCTTTCTATTAACTGTTTGTTCGGGGTGGTGGTGCTGATGACGGTGTTAGTGTTGGTGTTGTGTTGCTGGTGGTTTTGTTTGTTTTTGAATGCATATTCCAGGTCAAATTTCTGTTTCTGCCTGCAGAGATGGGGGAATCTCTGGAGTTCTCTGATGAGCCAGCCTATCCTAATAGGTGAGCTCCAAGCCAATGAGAGGGCTCATCTCAAACAAAAAGCGTTGGAAGTGTCTGAAGAGCAATATCTGAGGTTGTCCTTTGGTTTCTAAAGGACCTGCACCTGCACAGATACACACACACACACACACACACACACACACACAGAGAGAGAGAGAGAGAGAGAGAGAGAGAGAGAGAGAGACAGACAGACAGACAGAGAGACAGACAGACAGACAGACAGACAGAGACAGAGGAATAGACTGAAATAGCCAATTTTTCTCTGCATTTGGTCTGAGGAAGCTGATGCTTTATTTGGGTGGTTAATTTTTTTTTTTTTTCACTTTTCAATTTACTATTCAATTCTGTTAACCAGTAAATACTACTAGTTGAAGCTATTTGGTGTTCTGCTTAAGTACTCATGCACAAGACAGGTGAAAATTATTTGATGTGTTGAGCTACCTATGTGTGCTATACAAATGCAATAACCCAGGTTGCATAACTCTGACCTTTACCTGCAATTACTCTTCAATGAAGCTCTGCCCTACTGATGCCTTTGTCAAGTACCTGCACTTTATCCACAAATGAGCTAATTTTCAGGTTGTAAGGTTAATCTTCATCTATGTTACCTTTAAACTAAATCCTTATTGTTCCCTAAGGCACTTTAGCTCTTTAGAAAACAAGTTGAGTGGACTTCCTTTCCAGGCTCTGTTATGGCATGAGCCCTCATTACAGACTGTTTTGAAGATGTGAGGCAGGTTAATATCAAGTGAAGAGCATCAGAGCTGCCTGCCTTCTGGGTAGTGTCAGCACTATGGACATGGCATGCACTAACAGTTTTCTTTTTCAAGAAGCACACACTAATCATTGACATCCACAGAGACTGGGTGAGCGTGCTCAAAATATTCCCCTCTGGTCGGAATCTTTCTGGATTCAGTGCACACTTCTGAATATCTTTTAAGGGTCTCAGAGAACCTTTACATATTGTCAACACGTGAAACAGCATGATAAGTATATGGAACATCATCGTGCGGTTATTGGAATTATTATCTATAGAGTAATTATACAATACTAATTTCCTTCACAGTGCCTAACAGGAGTCTTATTATCATACGCTAAAATTCCTTGTTACTATATTGTACATGAGGGTGGGGAGATGGATCAGCAGGTAAAGTGCTCCTGAGGATCTGAGTTTAGAATTTAGATTCCTCAGAATTCACGCAGAAGTCAAGTGTGATGGAATGTGTCTGTACCATCAGAGCTGGGGAGCAAGCAGGGAAAAGAGAAGCCATGGGCTCCCTGCCGAGCATTTCTCATCTAAAGAGGAAGCTTCTGGTTCAGTGAGAAACTCTGTACCAAAAACAGAATGAAGCATGGTGGAAAAAACATATGTGTTATCCTCTGCCTATCTATAAACATGCATGCATGGGCAAGTACACCTGCACATGTGTATTCACATGTATACATACACCGTACACATACACACACAATGATGATAAAAATGAGAGTAATAACATCACATGGTCTACATGTAAATTTATGTGTTTATCAGTTTTTTTCAGACAGCTTACTATTTTGTAGCCTATCATAATTGGATTCAATATTTCATTCATTCATTCACTAGCAAAATGCCACAGTTATTCACACTGTGCTTATTACATGTAGAATTGCAACAGTATCTTACTTCTTTTGCAACATAATGCTAAAAAATTGTATTGAAGAGAAGGTGTAAAGAAGGTACGCGTTGGTGGATTGGGAGGGGTGCTGTGAGTTGCTGCCATTTGGACATGATATGGCTGTTGCCTTCATTAACTCACATCTGCTAAAACTATTTGCGTAAGACATGGGAAAATTAATCCATAGGGGGAGGGTCATTCTTCTTTGGGTTTATGCCTGCCGGTAGGTTGCTCCTGTCCATTGTATGGCCTTATATCTGTGAACGTGTGGGCAGCACTGCCTGGACTTAGGGTGTTATTAACTTAAAAAAAAAAAAAAAAAAGAGGATATAAAAATGTAGGCTCTAGGGATAGTTTTAAGAAGTAATAGAAGAGGTGGTAGGGAATAAATAAATCAAAGCATATTATATAAATATATGAACATTTTAAAGATGATTTAAAACATTATTTTTTTAAAGTCTGCCTATGTAAATACAAATTGGAGATGTACTCCAAGATCAGCCCTGACCATTTTAATCACATAAATAATTTCATTAATTCTCCTAATCATAAATTACTCCCAAATAATGCTAGAATCTCAGTTTTAATTTATCTTTAACTGGGCACTTAAACATACCCCTTGTAAGGATGCAGAGCACAAAAGGAAGGGGTACAATTGACCTGCGCTGTTGGGAGATGTCTTCTGTGAGGTGTGAGGGGCAATCTGAGTGAGGGCTCATTTCCTTCATTTTTATCTTTATTTTATGACACAAGGTCTCCCGTGTCTCAGGATGCCCTCAAACTTGCCCTGTAGCTAAGGGTGATCTTGAACCTCTGCCCTTCTCTGCCCACCTTCCAAGGGATAGATGAGAGGCATGTGCCACTATACCTGATTGGTGTGGTTCTGTAATGGATGCTAAGCAAAGACTATCCCAGTTGAGATGCATTCATGGCCACAAGCCCTTATTTTAGCTACACCCATTCACATCATGACAAGACACCACACATTTGCATTTACACATTGTCTCACATTACGTGACGTATCTGGAAACAAGAAGCTACAATTCTTGAAGCATCAATACCGAAAAGAACTGTCGAACTAAAGCCTATTGGACATCCTTTCACATCTTTCTTGTTGAAGATAAATGCTGTATCTTTGCCCACCTTCCAGGCCATGGTGAAGTGTGTGGTAACAGTGTTTAGTACTTCTCTCTGAGGCCTCAATCTGTCTTTGTTTTGTGTCAGGTCTTCCTCTACTGTCTACGTAGCTTACCCCTTTATCTTGACTGATCACACACAGTTCACGTCTCCTTTTGTGCTAAATTCCTTTCTTGTTTGCTTCACAGAAGTGCACCCCCAAACATCCTTGCTCATGAAGTGCTGTTTAATGAGTACATGTGTGGGGGTGTCCATGTGTGTGACCAAACTGGTCAAATGTGAGGCCATCGTCGTTTCTTTGGGAAACAATGCACATTTTGTTTTAGTCACTTCCTGATTATTCTTTGGTTCTGTTTTCAGTTGCACGGCTGCAGTTTCTCATTTGTTTCCCAGTGTCCACATGTACTGCGTGCTCTAAATGGACATGAATGGATGCACTGCACTGGACAGTGTGCCTAAAAGACCGGTATACTCTGGTGCGAGCTGCCGTTAGCAGCAACTAAAATTTCTTTAATGTAATCCAACTAAAGCCACTACCTAAGAATATTCAAGAAGTATATAAGCTGAGTCAGGTTTCCAACAGTTCTAGTCTACATACAAATAAGAGAATTTGCAGTGCTCTTTTGAACAGGACTAATGGGATGAAATAATCCCTGAAAATGCCATTTGCACATTTGTCATTTGAATTTTTTGTATGAATTCTGTTGTTTGGAGAGACAGCCTTCCAGGAGTCTGAGTTGGGAAGGAGGCCTAGGCAGGAATTAGAACATTCAGGCAAATGTGCCTGGTGAGCAGGGAATGTCATACAGACTGAGAACTGAAGACAGTTGTGTGTGCGGAATGAATGGGGGTTTGGTCTGTGTGCCAAGTCAACGTAAGGAATAAAAGCTACAGCACACGAAGATGGTTTAGTGACAACTCTGGCTTTCAGCAAGTTGATGAAAAGCTTGATTCTCCTAATTCTGTGGCTGTTCCTGGCGTCCTTTCTGGGGTTAAGCAGACCCGAGAGTATTACCTCATTTCCAAGTCCATTACAGGGTTTAAAATTGTTTAACGCTGTGGATTGTTCAGCAGACTTTTCGAAATGATCTCTGTCGACAGAAGTGATGTTTTGAGAAGCACAGGCTCGTTTGGGATTCACAGCAGTTCAGCTGACGTGGAGAGGGGCTGGTAGGGGAGTATTGATAATACATCATTTATGTGTTATATGTAGGTCCCAGTGACTTTAAACCCTTAACATGTTTGCCCACAGATAGCACAGTGTTGTCTCTGACATCCTTTTCTCTGTTTCATGGGTGTGCAAATACAATCGATGAGTAGGACAGAGGATAATGGTGCCATTCCCCAGACACTGTCCAGCTTGTCCAGATAGATTCTTACTAGCCTGGGGCTTACTATCCAGTGAGCCGTAGGGATCCACATATCTCCACCTCACCAGTATTATCATTACAAGTGCACACTACTATGCTTGACATTTTTTTCCTGGGCTCTGGGTGTCAAACTCAGGTCTTCATGGTTAATCAAGCAAACGCTTTACCAGCTGAGCAATCTCCTCAGCCTCAACTTCATTTTTTTTTTCTTTTTCAATTTTATAGCCCTCAGTAGACCTATAATGTTGTCAACGTGGCATGGGCTCCTATCTCTGACTTTACATAAGACTTCAAGCTTGCTTCTCTATCAACTTGAACAGGCAGTGACTTTCACACACTTCTTTCCTGAATATGTTCTTTCTTCCTTGACAGAACTGTGACCCTGGGCATCCTTCTGGCCTCTGGGTGCTCAACAAACTCTTTCTGATGGCTCTTTCATTTGCCGTCCAATGTGTCTTGCTTTTCTCGGTACCCTATTTTGCTGGGCGCTAGACTGATAATTATACTATAGATGTAATTGTACTAGTTGCTTGTTTCATTGCTGTAGAAAAATGCCTCCACAAACAGCTCAGGGAAGGGAAGAAGGAGTTATTCTGGCTCCCAGTTTGAGAGTACAGTGGATCATGATGGCAAAGGCATAGGGGCAGAAGCATGAGGCCTCTGGTCACATTGCCTCCACAGCAGGGAGGCAAAGAGCTGCTTGGCCAGCTTTTCTCTGCCTTACTCAGTCTGGTACCAGCTCACTGAGTGGCACCCACATCTGAAGATTAACCATCTCAGTTAATCCATCTAGGAACTCACTCTCAGACAGGCCCAGAGGTGATGCTGAGTCTTATCAAGTCGATAATTAATATTAATCACCACAGTGATTTAGATCATAAAAGTCAGGAGAAGGAGTTTTAACCTGCTCTGTTACCCACTACGTTTATTTTTAAAGTATATTTTTATTACATAAGGAGTAATTATAGTCTATTTCTATAGAAACTCTCTGATGGATGTTTGTAATGTCAGTACCCAGGACTATATTAGAAGCAACACCTGGTGTTATAATCTATGCTGACAAATACATCATGCATCTGTTTATGCAGCTCTAAAGAGGCACTTCAGTTATTGGATCAAATTTTAAAAGCACTTTCAGGGCTGCAGAGATAGTTCAGTGGTTGTGTGCAGTGATCACTCTTAGAGGAGGCATGAGTCAATCTGCCCAAAAAAATCCAGTCATAGAGGATCTGACACCTCGTTTGGCCTCCACAGACAACACTGCCTATGCACACAAAATGCATATATACATACAATACAAATAAAAGAATAAAATGAATCTTAAAAGATTGTTTTTTACTGTCATTGTAGATGTACTCAAGTTATTTTCTTCAACAATATGATTTTAAGTTATTTGTTCAATATAATTAAGAAAAAATATAATGAAATATACTACCTGATTTTGATATCTTCAAAATTAATGTAAAGGCCTTGAATTAAAATTAAAAAGAGGCCACATGAACTCTTAGCTGAAATATGTAGAGAAAAAAAATAAAACAATGCAATAAAAAAAAATCCCACATCTTCTCCAGTCTATGGTGAGACAATAGGGACTTAAAGTTTTCAACAGCTAATTTTAAAAAATATAAGTATCTACATTAGCACAAGCCAAGCCACACTGTTGTATGCTAAAGAGTTCAATTACAGCAGACTTTCCAAATCACTGTTTCATATACTTAGACGTACCCTCTTATCTGTCTTGTACGCTGCTATTGATTATGATGATACAAATCATGCACTTCTTCCCACATTTCCAGAATGGGGTCATGGAAATCTTCATAACCAGGGGTAGAGGATACAGTAACAGACATCTTAGCTGTGAGTCTTATGGCTACTATGCACCAAGTCCTGGGCCTCCAGTTAGTGACCCAATGGCTTTAAATGTGAATTCCACCATCTTTAAAGTAAGTAATAGTTACTGAATTGGAGCTAGTCTTTTCTCTCTGAATGTTGAGACATTATGCATGGCTAACACATAAAGCATGTTTGCCTAAAAGTGTCGTCAAATATTAACCTTGGGCTTGTGGGTGAGGAATATTATTATTTATTTAGAGAATTGTATTTAGGGGTGTGTGTGTGTGGTGTGTGTAGGTTTGTGTTTGATGTCCATGCTAATGCTGTTGTCAATCTCTCTCCACTTTGTTTTACCCTGGTGTTCATTAGTTCAGTGAGGCTGACCCAACAACTCCAGGGATCCTCCAATAGCCACTTCCCCAGAACTTGGATTGTAAGTGCATATCAATGTGTATGCTTTTCACATGCATGTGAGGGATTGGCCTATACTTGTATGAACATTTTACACACTGATCCACAACCAAGCCTCCTTGATACTTGCTTTAACTATTGATTTGCATCTCTATCATGAGTGAGGACTTCTATGAATTGGTCATGCCTTAGTATCTTACACTCATCAGAGGCAGAGCACTTGTTTAATTCATTAGAATGAATAAATGAACAATGCCATCCCAATGCCACCAAAGTGTCTGGAGAGGTAGCAGAGGACATGAGTTGGGTTCTCAGCACCCATGTTAGATAGTTCCTACCCACCTCTCCAGCTCCAGGGCATCCAATGCTTCCTTCTGGCCTCCATGGGTTCCTGGATTTGCATGTGTGCATGCACGCACATGCACGACACACACACACACACACACACACACACACACACACACACACACACTTACTTAAAATGGAAAAAGAAATGTCTCCTGAGGGATTTAATGGGTGGACACTGCGTTTGATTTTACTTTGGTGTCCCCATCACTAATTCTAAGCCATCTGATCTGCATGTGAAGTCAAGTTCTTCTTTGTACTGCACCCCTGGTGTTCACTGTACCCCTGATGTTGGTAGTTCGCACTTTCCCTAATACCTCTGTATATGGAATCCTACTCTACAAAGCACATTTGGAATTTTCAGATCCTTCTTCTGTTGCTCATGTCATTATTGGTCACTCATGCCTACAGTTGTCCTCACCTCATGTTTTCTGTCCTCTTTAATTACAGGAGACTCAATTCCAACATCCTTTTTTTCCTGCCACTTCAGAGTGGGTTGAGATATTCCCAAGCTAGTCAGTATATGATCATTCTCTTTGTGGCTGAGACATAAATACCAGATAAAAGCAACTCAAGGAAAGAAGGCTTTATTTCGGTTCACAATTCAAAGAAGTACTGTCCATGGAGTGGAGAAGGCATGGCAACAGGCACATGAGGTGGCTGGTAATGTGGTCTCTCCAGTCAGGAAGTAGAAGGTCAACAACAAAAAAAAAAAACGAGACTGGGTTATAAAAACTCACCGTGACTCACTTCTTCCAGCAATGCTCCAGTAGTTCCCAACTTCTCTAACTGTTCCCAACTTTCCAAAACAGCAGCCCCAGCTGGGGCCTACGTGTTGAAATACATGAGCCTATGGGGGAATGTTTCACTTTCAAAACTTAACACTCTTTGTCTACTGGCCATATGTCCCACAACCTTCATTGTGTCTTTGTTTTTATCTCTGACCCAGGAGATTGTATTCTTTCCAATAGCAGATGCAGTTCTTGAGACTTAATTGATTATGAATGTCTTGCCAGGGACATATTTAGTATTTCCATTACAGGATTCAGTAAACACATATTGAACTGAATGGATCTTTTATGTAATTTTTCTTTCTTGCTTCAGCTTCTTGACTCACAGTCAGAAGGATACCATTTGTGTATTTGTATCCTAGCAGCCAAGTGTAATTAAAAATTTGAACTCTAGAGAGAAGAAGTACCGAACTGAGTTTTTCATAAAGGGATGTAAAAAGCATTTAATTCTACTTGAAGCCTTATTTCTGCCGTGATTGAGACTTTTTTGTTGTTTTTTATCTTTTCATTATGTTTTATTTACTTACGTATTTTCTAGGTGTGTGTGAGAGACGCAGAAAGAGAGAGCGAGACAGAGAGTGATGAGATGGGGACCTGGGACAAATTATAGCCTGAGAGATAAGCTTCCAAGCCTCTAGCTATGTCCTTCAATGATCTCCCATTTCTTCACCTCCCAGTAGCCCAGTAATTTAAGCCATCAGTAGATTAGCACATCAATGAGATTAAAGCCTCCAATGACCCATCACTTCCCATATGCCTTTCCTCTGGTCACTCATAAAGCTTCAGGAGACATTTAAAAAATATTGGTGATTTTTGTAGGGGATTATCTTGATCAAGTTAATTCAGAGGACTCACCCACATGCCCTAGTTAGGATCCTAACTATAAGCAGAAAATAGGGAGTAGAGGAGGAGTGTGCATTTACTGCTCCATGTTTCTAGCTTATGGATGTGATAGAATCAAATACTCCAAGATCCTGCTGCCTTGGTTTCCCCACCAGAACAAGTGATGTCTTGGACTGAGGGCCGGAATAAGTCCCTTCCTCCTTAACTTGCTCATCTGAGAACAAATGTTCAGTGACAAAATCTATGATCTACTTTATCTAAGTAAATAAATAATTACTTTCTTTTGTATATCTATACAAATATAACTATATTTTATAGATATCAGCAGGGCCATATAAATTCAGGTTGTATTTAAAGAAATAGCTTTAACAGGTAAAGATAATTTATAAGTAATTTAATTTTTATTTGTGTGTGTGTGTTTGTATGCGATTTTGTATGGATACTTGCATGTCATGGCATGCATGTGGATGTTAGTAGACAAATTTGTGGAGCTCCTTCACTTTCTCAACCCTTTGTAAGGGTCCCAAGTATTGAACTCAGGCCACCGAGCATGCAGAGCAAGCACTGAGTCATCGGACTCTCACCTGAAAACAAGTTTTGAGTTTTCCTTCCAAATTAGGTACAGAATAATCTCTGCTAGACTTCTCTTTACACTCACGTTCGAAGGAAAGGAAATTTGGTATCTACGCTGAACACTATGAAAATAAACAAAATTGTGTTGTAGTTATTTTCCCCACTATCTATTCATGGCAGTAACGCATTTGAGTATTGCCTCCGTGTTTTCATAATCACATGATTCTAGATTTCAATATTGATTACGAGTGTTTTTTCATATTCAATTTACTTCAGTTTCATGCTCTATAACTCCATTCTTAAACCTGGTCTTTCTCTGCCTATTGTTCTGTAGAGAAGAAGCTGTTTCATGGTGAATTGCAAGTATGATCATTTTTAAAGGGGATTTAGGGGGTTGGGAGTGACTCTGTCAGTAAACTATAACATAAACATAAGGACCTGGTTTTGGATCTCCAGCACTTTCCTGTATGTATACATGTGCATACAATGGTACACGCCTATAATCCCAGCACTAGAGAGGCAGATACAGGAGGATCTCTGAAATTTTTTGGCTAGTCGTTCTAGCCACATTGGCAACCTTCAAGTTCAGTGTGAAATCCTGTCTCAAAAACAAAAGAAGGTAGAGAATTAACAGGACCCCTGGGCTGACCTCTGGCCTACACATGCGTGATCATATGCTTGCACACACATCTACTCCTTCTCCACACACAGCACAAAAATAAGTTAATAAAACATTACTGTGTTCGTCATCATCAAGATGACTGATAATCATCACATACAGTGCTTATCACAAGTATCTTTCTACAACTTGAAATCTTATCCTAAATCATGAATTATAAGTTGTGAAAATAGTCATTAAAAAAGTAAAACAACCTCAAATATTATGAACTATGAATAACAAGAGGATAAAACTGAAGAAAAACCCAGCTATACTGATTTTTCATTCTTTTCAACAATTTCTCAGATAACTTAATAACTATAAAATTTTAGCTGGGGAGATGGCCCAGAAGGGTAAGACGATTGCTACACAAATATGAAGACTCAAGCTCAAAACTCCCCCAAATCCCAGACTCAATAGTCTGTCCATGTCTGTAATCTCAGTATCCCTACATGGAGATGTGATGTGGGGACAGAAGTGTAGGGTGCATACAGGGCAACTTGGCTGGCATTCATAGCAGCAAACAGGTAACTACACGTTGATGAACAAAAAATTCCATTTCAAGTGAGAAGAAAGCCAAGACTGACATTTGAGTTTCTCTGAACATTGCATGGGTACCATGGCACAAATATATTTCTGAACTCATATTATTTATCATGGTAAATATGAGTGCTGAATTTATCATTTATTATCAATAGCTAGAGATATTTGAGCCAGTTAGTCAGCCTACCATACTAAAGGGTGCAATAGAAAAATGTGAGTGATTATTACCATAACAACAACTGGTATCTACTGACTCCCTATAGTCTTCTGAAGTGCTCTTCAATTTCATTTGACTTCCATCCCATCAAAGCTGAAGTTCTTATTTGAAGACAAAGATCCGGCTGTTCAAGGAGACCTAGTTACCAACTGTCCTTGGCCGGGAAGGAGGGGGGCTTTATACTGAGCCATGCTACCTAACACTAATCTTTGCTTTTAGACATTAGTCTACATTGCTTTCTTTGTTTGGTCTATCACAGCATCTGTGTGGAAATGTCAAAAGCATGGCCGTTCACACTACCAGTGACAGCTTTTATGAGTCTATGGGAAACGCAAAACAAAAATAATGCAGTGTATTTCCAATTAGTGGCCTTTAGCAAGATTTTTTTTTTATCTTACAGAGAAAACCTTGAGCTTAATGATTTACAAAAAGAAATAATTTCAGGAAAATTGGTCCCACAGTGTTGTTTGTTTGCAAGTGAATATATCTAATGTAGACATACACTACCCAGCACAGGAGAGCTGTATGTCATTTCCACAAGTGAGAATGGGAAACTATTATTCCTGCCTAAACTTAGAGTTTACATAATTGATGGTGCTACGAATGAGACAAACTTCTGTGCTGATATTCCTCAGAGACTCAAAAGGGAGCTGTAGCTCAGTCCTCTACTGGACACTCCACTCTATAGTTCATATGACTCACTTGTAACTACCATATTAATATGCTCATGTATTTTATATATACTTATAGATCATATATTCATATGATATTTATTTATACATAACTAAAATATTTTACAGTTAATAAAGTAGAGAACCACAAATAAACTTAATGAATTTTGATCTTAAATCAAACCTAATAATATCAAGGTTTAAACTAAGTTGCCCAAGTGCAATATATACTGCATATGTAGTTCAATGTATTTAGGTTTTGTTTTTATTTTTCCAAGTGTTACATTTTGTGGCTGTTGCATTTGCAAATTTGTTGACAGCATTTCAAAGTGAGGCTATTTCATGAGAAAATGGGAATTTAATTTTTTTTAAAGTATTAGTGATCTAGCAACCCTGGGCTCACATTCATGTGTGAATTTATTGGCTAAAGCAGATTAGTCTTTAAATGGGAATCTTCTTCTTAGCATACTGTAGTCACCACCTGGCTCCCTTCATGCATCCAAATCAGCATATGTTAATATAAATTAGCATATGCTAATGTGTATCCCTGTAGGACTATACTCAAATGCATTCAAGCCTGGATTAGCAAAGCATGGCTCACCGAGTCAGTGTGTTTTTAAATGTGAGCTGAGGATGGTTTAGACATGTTTAGAGGTTAAAATAAAGAAGGGACATGACAAAAATTTCTGTAAATAACACTATCAGCCCCATATGGACAGCACACTTCTGTTTATCTTTGCTTCTAAAAGCAGATCTGGGCAACAAAAGGTTACCTGAACTAACTGTTTATTTCTAATTGTTTGTGTAAAGCTGACAAATGTGTTATGAATGCTAAGTGTGACTAAGCAATGTTATTTTCAGTCTAGGCTTCAGAGAGGTTCTTCAGCAGATCTGGCTTAGCTTAGGGAAGGGACAATCCAATGGATTTCTGCCTAGCAGGCATTTTTTTTTATTTTAATGTTATTAATTTATTTAGATTACAACTCAGTTGTTATCCCATCACTTGTATCCTCCCATTCCTCCCTCCTGCTTTCATCCTATTCCCCTTCCCTAGGTCTTTGACACTATCTGGTCATAGGCTACCAAGTCTCATCTTGGTAGCCTGCATATTCTTTCTTTGAGTGCCACCAGGCCTCCCCACCAAGGGGAGGTGGTCAAATATGGAGCACCAGAGTTCATGTCAGAGTCAGTCCCCGCTCTCCACATAACTGTGGAGAATGTCCTGTCCATTGGGTAGATCAGAGTAGGGGCTCAATGTTTACTATTGAGTGAGGAGGTCTGCTCAAACTATTGCTCTAACGAGCAGGCATTTTGAAATGCACCAGAAAGCAAGCCCAGGGACTGGGGAGATGGTTTAGTGTTATTGGTAAAATGCTTTCCACATAATCATGAAGACCTGAGTTCAGATCCCAGAATCCATGTAAAGCTGAACATGAAGTCCCAGTGTTCTTGTGGTGAAATAGGAGATGAAGAAAGAAAACTCCAGAATCTTGTGGAGTAACTACCCTGGCATACACTTCAGTGAACAAAAGGCCTACTTGCAAACTTGTGAAAATAGGAGAACACACATTAAGGTTGTCCTCTGTTTTATGATTAATAATAAGAAATAAGAGAAAAAGATACCAGCAAGGCTGTGGGGCTGGTGTCCCATTCTGGATGCAGCAGTTGTAGGACCTGTGTTTCCTTTTTGGCTGCATCTGAAACAGGTCAACGGCAGAGCTGGTTCAGGCTGGACCCTGGCAGGAGAGGGCATTGCAGACCTCTACTTCCTTGCCTCAGGGAGAAGAGTTTTGCTGTAGTTGAGCCTGTCGGGAAGGCTCCTCTCGAGTTTTAAAGATTTTGAAATTATTTTTCCCAGTTCCTATATGGGGGTCCAGAAAACATCCTCAGCCTTTTAGTTAAGATGGTAGCTAAACCACAGTCTATCTTAATAATATTTAGATAGACAAATTTTGTTTATAGTTTATCTTAATAGTTAAAGACTAAGACTTTAGGTTTTATCCCTGTTAAGTTGGAGCATTAAAAACATAAGCACGATCCCAAAAGAGAGCAGAACAATTTTTTGTATGATTAATAACATCACATTTGGAAAATAAGGCTACGTATATTTATAATGCAGTGGTTTAATTTTTAACACCATAAACAAATGAATGTTAATACAGTAGAACATTATAGAATAATTTTAATAACCGTATCAAACTCATTAGCCAGGGAGCCTTTAGTTGAATCCAAGTTAGTTGGTGACAGGACAAACAGCATTTCTTTATTTGTCTAGGAATTAGTCAAGACAGAAGTTAGAAATAAAGACATTTTGGATGAGGATAAAAACTTAATCTTGAAATATGAAACACTTTGAACCAGGATACAATAAAACGTACCTTTTTTTATCTAAAAGGAAATAAACAGAGGTTAAGTTTTAAATATGGTCCAAACATCACACCCAATAAACAATTTTATACCCAATAAACAATTGTATGATTTTTGTTTTGTTTGTTTTGTTTTGTTGAGACTAGAAAAAGAAATCAGAGACAATTTTTATTTTCAGCTGAGAGCCAGGCTCTTTTTAACTCCCTGAGCCCACAATTTACTGAGCTAGCACAGCTGCCAATCTCTGGTCACTGGGTGGAGGTTGACTCTGTCCCTGGCCTTCGCTGGCATGCCTTCAGGCAGGTGATCTTAGGGAGTAGGGGTTGCTCACGTGTATTGTGTAAGTCCAGTGAATCCCAGCCAAATCTGTGGTGAGAAGGGGGAGGGGCCAAGGCAGTGGTGGGAAGCAGGCAACTGACATGTAGTTGCCCAGAGAGTGGAGCAACCAGTGGCGAGAGGATTTCAAAATGTTATCAAGCTGCCTTGATGCTCAGCTGCTGCAGCTGCCAGCGCAGGAGCATGGTTGCACAGCAGGCTGCAGTGACCAGGTTGCTCAGTGCCTCTGTGGCAGGTGTGGGTTTCTTTGCTGACCCTGTCCTATCATGGCTTTGTGCAGCCTCCTGGGTAGGAGTGATCTATAAGTCCCCAAAACCCCCAGAGCCCAAAGCTAGGGTCCCAGAGCAGCAGCCTCAGCCTCCAGCCAAGGTGGCTGAAGGAATCACCTATGCATGTGCAAGGTTGGCGGAGCGTGACCAGCCCAAAGTCACTGACACCAGAGGCAGGTGGACATTTTGCTTACCAATATTAGACAGCAGCCAGTTACTGGAGTCCAAGTGCAGCCATGGGGCAGAGGAATCACCTCCATTACACGCTGGGCCCCTCCCCCCACCCTCCACCCCCCCACCCCTGCCACACACACACACCAGGGAGAGATGGAGCAGCAGAAATTTACCTCAGGTTAGAATTGTTGTCTCAAGGGAGGAGAGCAGTGATAGGTTCAGACGCAAATGAATGGAGATTTAGAATGAAATTTGGAATAGAAGGGAATTCTTGTGGGAAGTGAGTTAGATAGAATGAGTTCTGTAGAAAGGATTACAGACTGAAGATCATTCTGAACGAGCCTTTTTAGTACAGGGCCACCCATTTTAAAATTTAGATAAGATGATAAAATAATAAGATACTTGGCAGCAGCTATTAGATTCTATGAGGTTTAATTAAATGAGCATGGGGAGAGAAGGAAAGGGAGAGGAGGTAGGAAGGGGGAGAGAGAGAGAGAGAGAGAGAGAGAGAGAGAGAGAGAGAGAGAGAGAGAGGGCCAAGCCCCTAAGGAAGGAAGGCAATGACATCACAGGTAGGCAGACTGAAGCAGAATTTTAACACTCTTACCTTCATAAGCACACACACACACACACACACACACACACACACACACACACACACTTAAAAAAAGAAAGAAAGAAAGCAAGTTGAGTAAGTGATGTGTTGGCTATTCTGCATGTGACTCTGTGGGGGTGAAGATCCCCAAGGAGCCTAAATAGATAATATAAATGAATAGAAGGAAGCTAGAAATGAATTCAATAATGCATACATTACCCAAAGGCACTAAAACACAGAGGAAGCAAAGCAAATGGGCTGTGTTCCCCAACCAAATGGATCCCTGAGTCAGTTGAGCTGAGAATCGTAGGCTGTAATTTCTGGTTTAGAATCGTGATCTCTGATGAGTAGGGTAGAAGATATGTGAAGGCAATTTAATCCGTCTCCTTTTGATAGCCAACTGAAGAAATAAAAATAAAGTCCACATTTAATTAGTTTGCCCTGAAACGTGCACTTCAGCACCTAGCTCTTCCAATGCAAATTTAGGGCTCTTTTCATTACATCCTCTGTGCTTCCAAGGATGTTTTTACCCTGAAGAAACTAATAAAAATCAGTTGCCTGGGTGATTCTGAGTAGCATACTCAAAGGCAAAAGTCTAGCATGGGTAATCAGTTTAATGAACATTTATAAGTCTAATTGTAAATGCATTTTGACTCATACAAATTGATGCCATATATCTGCCAATAATCTTTCAATGTCTTAAGGCATGGCTCTTGCCTCTGCTAAATACAAAAGATGCTGCTTCTCAGTGATACTCAAAATAGGCCATTGTGAGAGAGGAAGGGAGGAAGGAAGGACACAGGCTCTGGGAAGGACAAGCTATCTAAATTTTATCTCCAGTGAGCTTAGTTTTTGCTTAAAAATTTAATCTTAAAAGAGTCCATTTGATTTTTCAGGTCACTCTGTCACCATGTTTTATTAAAATACTGATTGATCATTACACTACTTTTCAGCATATCAGATCATGTATGCATCTGGTTGGGCAGTAAAATAAAAACTTAAACAGTAAATGAATGTTTAAATGTGTTCCCTTAAAGTTAATCATTTAAGATTAAAGAGAGAGGACTAGAAGAAAGAGGCAGGGGGAAAAAAGGAATACTTAACTTTGTAATAATGTATAGGACAGCTAGGGACTCGGTATATTAGGAGACTCCTGTTTTTTCATCACAGAGACTTGGAGAAGTAATTTAAATTTGTAACTCAGGAAACCTCCCAGAAATAAACTACCATTCCTTGGTGTGTGCTGCAAAGCATATGTACCAAAGAAACAGAATATCAGATAATATATATAAAAGCTTTCAGAGAAAACAAAAGGAGAAAGATGCTTTAACAAACTATAAACAAGTTGATAGGTGTACATTGGATGGATCCTACTGAAAATGCAGAGAAAAATTATGTTAAAAGTATGAAAAACAAAAAAGACGTGGTGAACAAGCATCCTTTCCCTCAACAAGAACATGCTAGAGGCTTCTAGGACACGTTGAAAAATGAAATACTGCTGAGATCAGACTGAATGGGGAGAAACTCGTAGGAGCCAGTTGGGAACTTTTCTATGAAAATGATTTCTAGTATACACAGAGATGATACTAGTACACACTAACACCAGTCATGCAAGTTAGAAACGAGTTAGCAAAATCCATCATCTCATTGGCAAATAATATGAATATTTTTGGATATTATGAAACCACCTAAAATGATTATGTGGATTTGTTTATCTTAATATTAAAGCAGTCAGCATGCAGGGGATGTATGCAATCAACATCATTAACTGAGCCCTTGCCAGGTAGTAGAGCAGGCATTGTTACAGGGACCAAGAGCCAAGCAGGTGAGCAACACCAGCGTCCTTTAGCAGATAGTCTATTGACTGGGATGTTGACTTCCATTGTTTATTTTCTTGTTGCTGTGATAAGATACTCAGACAAAAGCAGCTTAAAGGTGAAAGGGTTAAATTTGGTTCATAATTCAAGGCTGCGGTCCATCTTGGTGGGGAAGGAGCTCAAAGCAACTGAGAATATTGCATCCTCATCAAGAAGATGAGAGTCAAGAAGGCCTGCTATTTTTCAGCTCTCTTTCCCCATTTAAACATTTGAGGTTGAAAAGTAGGTCCAATAGTCTACTTTTTGTCCTATCATCCCTATATATTTCTATATTCCCCCTTCTTTTTTTGAACCCCTATCTCCAAACCTAAGAAAGATAAAGGAAAAGAGAGACAATCCTATGTCCAACCTTGTTTTCTTTCTGAATAAGACCAATAATAACTTATAACCAAATCCCATTGAAAATAACCCTCTATAGCCCAGGAAAGCAGCCAAGAACCTACCCAAGCCCCCTTAATGGAAATGGGCCACCTGATCTCTTTTTAGAGCTTCTTCTGGCTGATTTGGGATGAATAAAATAGCTGTAGGTGTCTGGTGAAAATGCTTATACAAGCTAGGAATAGCATTTCTGGTCTAGTTTCTAAATATTAAGAAATTTCAGGCTTAATTAAAGTCCTGTGTGGGATAGTCTGAAATGCTGGACCAATTGGGATCAGAAATTTTCCTCGAAGCTGTCCTGGGAGCTGTTCTGTTTTGATGAGGAACAGCAACTGAAGCACTTGGGGCTGGAACATGAAGGATACAGGATGTCAGTGCCCATCATGCTGAGAGGAATGAATCCTGTCAGGTCTGACCCAGTGTCAGTGTCTGGTTCTTTCATTCTGGAAACATATAATTTCTCACAAACATTATACAAGTTCTAGAATTGTGAATGTATGAAGTGTGTGTGTGTGTGTGTGTGTGTGTGTGTGTGTGTGTGTGTGTGTGTGTGATGCACAGAACAATTAAGGCTGGTTCTCTGCTCTTTGCATAAGCAGAAAAAAGACATCTGTAAACCTTCATTCATGCCATATGAAGAATGGCATCTAATTATAAATCACAGGGATTCTGTGACCAACAAGAAGCATTGTCTATGCCTAGACTTTCATGTCTCAGCCAGTCTCAGGGCTATCCCCATGTAGTGGGATTAGCAATATAAGTTTGGCTTGTTTCAACTGCTTGTTCTGTAACTTGAATTCTTCACATCCCGAATGTAGCTTCCTTGCTTGTTGTCTCCTGATCCCCTCACCCTCCCTCCTCTCCTCTCCCTTCCTCCCATACTCCTTAGTATGGGGAGCCCTCCTCCCCTTTCATATGACCTAAGCCTATGAAGTCTTATCTGTACTACCTGCATCCTCTTCCTCTGTGGCTTGTCCAGGCACTCCTGCAAAGGAGATGTGATCAATGCTGGGGGGACAAAGTCCATATAAAGTAAATTATTGAAGCTACTTCTCAACTTAATAACTCGTTTGTTATTTGGAGGATAACTCCAAATCTCAAGTATCTTTGAAACTTGCTTGAAGCATAGTAGGCCCATTTTTTTTTTTTTATAATTCTACTGCTTCAGAGTATAGAGTTGATTATAAACTTGAGCAAATAGAACAACTGTGAACACAGTCCTCAGACTCTCTTACAGTACTGTAGCAAGCAAAGTCATTCTTAACTACAAAATGCTTAATCATTTAGAAGTGACATTCTTCTGAGTTCTTATATCTCTAATGGAGTTTATTAAAATGCTCATTTTGACTAATAACTGTTGTATCAAGTCAGTAGCTCCAGTAACACTTAGAAGAGCCACAATTTAATTAAATTATCTGGAAGGGGTAAATTGATTTCAGAGCAAAATCACTTATTTCAATTTACCATTCTAGACCCCCAATTTGACTTGCTAATTGAGCTACCTTTGTGGATTGAGTTGTAGGAGGTAACACTCTTTGGAATGGATTTAGTAAGACAAAACAAGAATTTCCAGGCTAAGGCGTGCAAGGAATGAATAGAGACATAAATATATGTTTCATATCCATTGTAAGAAGTAGAAAACACATTTAAATCATCACATTCCTAGGATGCTCTTATTGGTTAGGCAAAGTAACTTACACTAAGTATTTCCTTAATATGAATTCAAGACAAAGATGAGACTGACCTACCTACCACTTGGTTTTTCATTTGCTTAGTGTCATACAGTGTTTGCTTTCTTTTCAGCTGCATTTTTCTTTCCAGATTGTCATAGAAGGAAATACAAATGACAGAGTATGTCACTGTACGTGGCAGATACCTTTAACAGGACACATTTGATGCTCCTCCATGCTGCAGGAACACCAGTAACCCAGCTCCCTCTGTTAGTGGATGTCATCTGTTTTAGCATTAGACAAAAGTTGGCTTAGATATTTTATATTTTTACTTGTGGTTAGTGTTTCTGCAACAAATACCCAGACTCTATTAACTTTATAATTTTTATTTTACTTTGGTCAATATGCTTTTGTGTATATTAATGAAGTCTGAGGTGCTCTCTCAACATACACCTACAACATACACTGACAAGTTCAGGAGAGTTATTCATGTCATTACATATTTCTTTCCTTAAAAAAAATCCAAGTTCCAGTTCTTCAGATGATATACAATTGGTTAAATCTCCCTGGTTTCCTTCCATTTTGAGAAATGTGTGTGAAAGTGAACATACTATTATTGTTTTACCTAATTACTGTTTTCCTTAGTTATTTAACTTTCTTCAGTAAGATTTATTTTTATGTGTGCATACACACAAATAAGTACAGTTGCTTCTGGAGGCTAAAAGAGGGCTTCGAATTCCCTGCTCAGTGTGGGTGCTGTGAATTAAACCTGTGCCTTCTGCAAGGACAGCAAGCACTGAGCCATCTTTCCAGGCTCCCCCTTGCATTTTATGTTGGGACATTTTATAATAAGTTCTCATGATTTTAGTCTTTTGAAAGAAGGAACATTCTTTACATGCTTTATTATTTGTAAGCATTTACATTTTGGTAGATATTACATTTAATTAAAAAATCATGTGAGGAAGGATTCAATTAAAACTCTAAAATTGAGTAATAATTGATTCGCTTCAGTGTTCTGAAATACTTTTGTTTTTGGAACCAAATTAATGGAGAAATTGAACTCCACACATGCATTCTAACTTTTATTAGCACTTGCTGAGGAAGAGATAAGTACTTCCCCCCCTCCCCCACCTCCTGTAATTATCCTTTACGGATGGAAAAGTTCTGGTAAACAGTGCACAAACACAGGGCAGTGGGCCTGCAGAATTCTGCATTCCTGAGTTTTCCAGGTGTGGATGTGGGCTGAGCACCTGCTCTTAGAGGCTCATGTAGATGTCTTGCTGTCTGCTCCACTGGTGCCGTGCCCATCATAAGCCTTGGAGAATCTAATCAGAATCACTCTGGACACCTCAGTAATTAGAGTTATTTGCCTAACCTAGGCTGGAAACTCTTTCTGTGGGAAGGCAGTATTAAAAGTATTCTTTCCACTCTTCTAGACTTTGGCTAAGCGTCTTGCTGCTTCTTACACAACAGAATGACCCGTCTGAATGAAACCAGCACTGAAGTCTATGAAGTTTGAACATAAGACATAAACGCTATGCCTGGATTTAATAAGATAGGGTTCGATAATTTATAATTTACCATTCTGTTTTCCGAATTTTTCTATTAATTACTTTCTATGTGAAATTAATTTATGATGCCCTGACCATTCATTTATATGCTCTGTGTGTGTGTGTGTGTATGTGTGTGTGTTTGTGTGCGCGCGCGCACATGTGCAGTGTTTACACCCATGTAGGAGTGGATGTGTGTCTCTGTATGTGTGTGTGTGTGTGTGTGTGTGTGTGTGTGTATGTGTGTGTGTTTGCGTGCGTGCGTGCACATGTGCAGTGTTTACACCCATGTAGGAGTGGATGTGTGTCTCTGTATGTGTGTGTGTGTGTGTGTATGTGTATGTGTTTGTGTTTGTGTGCGCGCGCGCACATGTGCAGTGTTTACACCCATGTAGGAGTGGATGTGTGTCTCTGTATGTGTGATGGGTAGAGTTGGACATCAGATCATCTTTCTCTATCATGCTTCACTCTATTTCTCTGATACTGTGAACATGGAGCTAGGCTGGCAGCCAGACCCAGAGGTACTTCTGTATCTGCCACACATGGCACTTGGGTTACAGGCACATGTGAGGCCATGTTGCCTCTTTTCTTTTTTCTAGATTCATTTATTTTATGGGTGTAATTGTTCTCCTGCCTGCACATAGGCATGTGCACAGTGGGTGTGCACAGTGGCATGTGCACAGTGGGTGTACCTGGTGCCATAGAAGTCATATGATAACACTTCAGATTCCCCAGACGCGGAAGGCTGTAAGCTGCCATGTGGATGCTTGTAATGGAACCTAGCCCTTTGCAAGAGCAATAAGGGTTTTTCATCTCTGAGTCATCTCTCCAGTCTTCACACCTGGACTTTAATAAAGCATCTTAGGGATCTGAACTCAGCTCTGCATGCTTGCCCTCTTCTCCACTGAGACCTTGTCCCCATTTTTATTGATTATAATGATGATGTTCTGATTGAACTGACCCCCAGGTAATCCACTTCCTCCAGTGTAATGCGCTTTCTTCCCCTCTGAACATGGGGGAAGGTGTCACGTGGTCTCTGTGAAGAAATGTTCTGCTACAAGGGAGTTTTCCAGGTATGCTATATTATGTTCTTCCAGGGCAAGGAAGATAATTTTATTCCTTTCCATAGCCGCCACACACAAGTCCCTTAACTGCATATTGAATGAAGTGAACGCTCTCATTTTGAGCTCTAAAGCTGTGTACACATTAATATTTCTCCATCATCATAACAGCAGTCACTGTTGATCCAGTTGCTGCTTTGTGCTGGCCTCACTGCTGAGTGTCTTACGCTGCCTGCAGACATCTGCCCAAGGTGACAGCTGGTTATCTCAAGGTGACATCTAGTTAACTCAAGAAGACAACTATATGGGATAATTTGAATTTCAGGAATGTGACATCATTTTATAGTTTGTGGTATCTAGTAAAATTACCAGATGAGAGTCATCATGATGATTTTTATCCTATCTCTGTGTTGCTTTATTAATATTTATTTTATTATTGTTATTACTAATATGTGTGAGTGCAGAAACTTACATGGCATAAAATAAATGTGACAGTCCAAGAAACACTCTTGAAAGTTAGCTCAATCCTTCCACCATAACTGCCAGATCTGAAATTTAGGTTGTCAGGCATCTACAAGATGGTTTTTGTTCTTTTACGCTTTTACCTGCTGAACCATTTCACTGGCATAAGTGTATACATGTAATAGCTTGTGGATGGGTTTAAAATAATAAAGCTAACAAACCCAAAACAAAGCAAATGCTATATCTTAAAGACTTACAACGGGAAAACACTATTGATACACAAGGATAATAGTAATCAAAGGGCTCGGCGGGTGCCTGTGCACTGCACGCGCACACACACACGTGTGTGTTTACTTATGTACAGTCAGCTGCAGCTACACGGGTGTAACTATCATCTCTGATGATTGTTTTAGAGATTGGGTCTCAAAGCCTGATTCTGTAAATTTTCAGGTACTGGTATTTACTTAACGAGTCTTATGTAGGTTTGCTGCTGTTGTTTAGGGTGTTTGTTTGTATTTGTTGAAGATCTGGTTGTGGAGTGTGGTCTTAGGTGTAGTAGTTTTTCTGGTTATAAGCTGTGCGTTCTCCCCAGCTTGCCCCTGGTACTTGTGGAGCTGCACAAGGAAGGAGTCAGAGAAGAAGTTGCCTTCTTTTTCCACCTCCTCCCTCCACTCTTGTCTTTCTCTCCATGTTACACTTTATGGATGACATGCAAGTGCTTTTCCTATGTAGTGCATTTTATGGATATCAAGATTCTGGATCTGCCCTCCAGAATTTCTCGCAGCACAAATTCAGTCTCTGCCAAGCACAATCCACAGAGAGCCAGCCAGGGACGTAGATGCTCTGTGTTGGCGAGCTCTAGTGGATATGAACTAGATTTTGAGCCTCCGAGGATCTAACTATATCATCTTGCTTACTCTTGGAAGGGTCACATGCCTCGGCTGTGTTCTGCGTAGGATTAGGAATGGACGTCTTTCTGTCTCAACTCCCACAGTTGCACCATCTCTGCTCTTCCATGTCTCCCATGCTTTGGTGTCACAGGGACCTTAAGTTTTGAAACCTCCAGACAAGAGGCATAAATCAGCCCTAACCTCAGCAGCAGGGAATGGAAGAGATCTTTTTCGTATTGTCTGAGTCTTGAAAAAGGATCAGTTTTCATAAGTGACAAGGTGAAGGTCAACATGAATGCTTTCCCTCACATTCACTCACCATCACTCTTAGATTATACAGAGCACTGTTTGCTGTCTTTTTGATCCATACATTAAGAAACATTCTTTGTCATGATTTCTGTCTCTTCATCACACACACACACACACACACACACACACACCCGATGTGTTTTCATAAATAAATAACATACTTTTATATTAGATATTCTGTTGTCAGCCCTATGAGTGTTTAAGTAATTTCTTTATGACCTAATACAATAATCATATTGTCTGACATAGATCAAATCTCAGAGTGGGTAAAACGGCCATGAAGAAGGTAAAAACCTTCTTCTATGTGTGGTGGCTTTCCCCTTTGCTCTGTTCTGATAAGCCAGAGAATGATCGTTGGTAGCCATTCTTTTAAGTTAATTGAATAAGTTTGAAACAGTAATTTTATTGAGCATGTAGTAAGCAAAACGAAAAGAACAAGTAGCAAGTAGCAGGGAGGGAGAGAGAAGCAACAGATGTAGCAAGGAATCATCAAATTGGATGTATAGGTTTTTTTTTTTCAAGATTTAAACAAATACTTATGTGTATGTGTGTCTCTCTGCATGTGTGAATACTTGCTTGTGGGTCCCAGTGGAGGCCCGAGAGGACACTGCATCCAAGGAAGCTCGAGCTAGATGCAGATGCATGCCGCCTGATGTGGGCACTGTGGACAAAACTAGTTCTTTGCAAAGCACAAAAGTTCTCTTAACCACTAGGCCATCTCTATAGCCCCCTAGTGTAATTGATTTCATTTTTTAGTGTGTGTGTGTGTGTATGTGTGTGTGTGTGTGTGTGTGTGTGTGTACATGCACATACACACTACAGCATCCATTGGAGACAACTGGAATAGCCTGATTGACAGAGCATATATGGGAACCAAATGTAGCATTGTCAACTGGAGAGCTTACAAACATCCACCAGAAATCCACTGGAGAAGCTGAGGCAGTTAGCAGGAGTTTCCAGTGGATTGTTCTATGCAGGGATGTGCTTCCCACGTCTCTTTCTCTTTGGGGAAATCTATGTGACAGACAATGGCATCTGCTGGATATGTTTTCAGTACCCTGAGCTACTTGCTTTTTTCTGCATACCTGTTACAGAGCCAGGGCCAGCATGCCCTAGAATGCTCCTGCTCACAGAGTCCACTTTCTATAAGCTTAAAAAGCACACCAGCCAAGGACAATACAGGAGGTAAACTTTAAACCCCTTCCCAGATCTAGCCAATGGTCAGAATATTCTCCACAGCTGAGTGGAGAGTGTGATACGACTTTCTCACATACTCTGGTGCCTCACATTTGACCATGTCCCCTGGAGGGGGAGACCTGGTGGCACTCAGAGGAAGGACAGCAAGTAGCCAAGAAGAGACTTGATACCCTATGAGAATATATAGGGGGACATAATCCCCCTCAGGAACAGTCATAGGGGAGGGGAATAATGGGAAAATGCGGGGGGGGGGGGAGTAATGGGAGGATACAAGGGATGGGATAAACATTGAGATGTAACAAGAATAAATTAATAATAAAAAAAAAGATTAAATAAAAAAAAAGAAAAAAAAAAGCACATCACAGTTTTGCACATAGTTTAAATTAATTATCAGGTCATTAGAAGGACTTTCTTAAAGTAGGTCCTAGAAATTTTAATATCTTAATTCTCATAAGAAGTTGCCTGTATTGTAATGTTTGCTGCACCAAGAGCATTCGGAGGCAAGAGAAATAGCCACTGTTGAACCAGACCGCTGTCTCCCTGTGTGTGCTTGTATTAAGGGAGAGCTCAGTGTGTGTGCCTTTGTTATTACTGAACAATTTTATCCTTTTTGATGAATGTAATAGTCATCCAATATTGTCTCCTAGAACTGTGTGGGCATCAGGGACATGGGTCTGCGGGCTTTTATTTTCTCAATGAGTAAATGCAAGCAAGAGGCTCTGAGTTCCATCATTAGCACCACATAGAAATGCTGACTGTTTGTCCACACACGTGCATCCTAGTGCTGGAGAAGCACAGACAGACAGCTCACCGCATCCTGCTGCCAGCCAGCATAGCCTCCTGCAGGGACAGACCTCAAAGAGTGGCTAGACAGAGATTCTGAGGCTGACATACAAGACTTCCCTCTGACCACCACATATTCATGCATACAAACACACATACACATACACACACGCATACACATACATACTCAAGAACACACACACGCAAACACAAAGACACACACATCATCATTAAAAAACAATTATGGAATTTATGGATTAAGAAAATTCTCACTGTTTTTTACTATTCAAAGTTGCCACGATTTCTAGTACTTGGGCACTTTTTGTACATGTTTAGTTTCAGTGTCTGATTTAGTATTCATCTCATGCCAAGATGACCTTATATTTCCCAAAAGGTGATCATAGTAGGCAGAAAGAACTTGCCCCAGAATGCAGCCGCTCCATCCCTGTTGCCTCAGAGGGTGAATTTATGCTCTCGCCAGGGTGAGAACACGATCTTCAGACTCAATTAGTTTCTCCAGCCTCCGTCTCTGTAGCACAAAACTGCTTAGGTTTTCCTCGTCTTTTTATTTTTTAAGCCTTTATTGTACACTTCTAATTTTATTCTCAGTGTGACCTCTTGGATAGCTACAGAGAAAGGCAAATTGCTGTAGGAACTCTGTGCAAGGAAGTACAGAGAATTCAGCTTCTCTTGGCAGGAAGAGTCGAGCAGATACTCTTAGTGAGAGCACAGAAAACATCCTGTGCCTCAGGAACAGAGTGGAAGGAGATGGCCGGTACATACTATAGTAAGGATGTGCCCTCCCTTTTTAAAGTTTTATAAAGTAATTTCCAGTAGGTACTGGAATATCCCTAGGTCTTTGTTCTCTACTTACATTGGGGGGAAAGTAGGTGGAAGTTCACTTGTGGCACACCTGCAGCCCCAGAACTTCAGAGGTAGAGGCTGGAGGACCACCCTTGGCTCTGTGACAAGCTCGAGGGTTACATACCACTTTAACTTTAGAAATCTATGGAGCAGTTCAACTTGAAGAAATGATTCTCTCACAACAGACTTAAACTAGAAACTAAATAGCAGGTATGCCTTAGTTGTGCTGAGATTTGTGTTACAACACAGGAAACACATAGAAACCCATAGTGTTTCTGGTCTGCCTAAGGCTGACTTCTGCATGCTTAAGCATCCCAATGGACACTAACGTTTCTACTGAACATGTAGTGATAAGTTTCCTATGCTTTCTTTTTCCTCCTCTTCCTTCTCCTCTCTCTCTGAAACACACACACACACACACACACACACACACACACACACACACACACTACATTTCATGTCCTGCATCCTCAGACTCCTGTTTTGTATAGAGTAGCAATGTAACACAATATGAATTTATTCAGCAAATTGATGTATGTAGGTTTTGTGGCTCACAATAAGCCAATAACAGCCTCGATCCTTCCCCTCTCCCCAGTGGCCTTGCTTCTGTCTGTGCCAGCAATTACAGAGTGTGGCATCATTGTGAGAGCATAGGGGTCTTCTGCTTGTAAGCCATTTACACTTCTCTTGGTATTTCACTAGGCTTGTCTGAACAAACTACTTCACACTTTGATATGCAATTGTTCTGATTTTAAATCAATGTTCTGTTGATTTGTAGAAGTTGGTCGAATCTCTCAATCTCTCTCTGCTTCAGAAATTTGTCTGGAGAATGGTGGTAAATCTAAGTCTGGAAATTGTAGTAGAGATAATAATATTATCAAAACTAATCCATTGGATGGCAAGAGTGTGACGTGCAAATGTCCGGAAGCCCGTCCTCAGTGCTCCAGAAGACACAGGAAATACAGAGGTCTAGAAGTTCTCAGCACACAAACTAACCTACAGCAGGTCTCAGGATGCTGCTGATGGAATTTACATTTGTGATGTTGAACCAATGACCTTTTTTGCTGCCTTATTCTGAATACAATTAGTAATATGAGAAACAGAAAGAAATTAAATTCCCAGTTTAAAACTTCTACTATCCCATCAAGAGTTTGGCTTTAAGACAAAGGCTGGGAAATTTTTATATTGAGTTTATTAGGAATTTTTTGTTTGTTTGTTTGTTTATTTAATGAAAACTGATTTTCTGCTGTTATTGCTATCCTGTGATTTCCCCCTTCAATCTCTTGTGTTAAAATCATTGATTTCAATATAATAAATGTCAACTTGAAAAGTCAGGACTGGAGATGCAGTTCAGCAGGAATGAAGCTTTCCCTGCATGCAGGATACCTGGGTTTCATGCCCAGCACTACATAAATTAGGCAGGATGTGCACACCCACAATGCAGCAAATACTACCAAGGATGTGGGACAGGAGTATCCCTTTTTCACTGCTAGCCAGACTATAAGCTTCTACAACAACCATGCAAATCAGTATGGAAGTTCCTTTGCAAACTGAAAATAGACCTACCATACAAGCCAGTGCTATGCTTTTCCAGGCTATGTACATCTAGAAGTCAAGTCAGGATACAAGAGGTTACTTTCATCAAGATGGAAAGAGCATTATAAAATGCTTCTGCTTGTAATAATTGTGGCAAAGCAGATGTTAAGATTATGTTAGCTTTATGTCTTTAAAATAGGTCTTCCTTTTGATTCAAACATTTGGCCTGGTATAGTGGTTTGAATAACAATCAACCCCTTGAACTTAAAGATTTATGTGCTTTGTCCTCAGTAGGTGGAACTGTTTGGAAAGGATTAGGAGATGTGGCCTTGTTGAAGAGGTGTAGTACTAAAGGTGGGCTTTGAGGTTTCAAAAGGTCCATGCCATTTTTAGTTTCTCTTTGCCTGGTGGATGTGTTTGAAGATGTAGGCTCTCCATTACTGCTCTAGTGCCATGCATGTCTGCCTTCCTACTGTAATGCTCCCTATGACAAGGAACCGGGAATCGCCCTTGGAGTCTTTAAGCCCTCAATAAACTTTCCCTTCTAAAATTTTCTTTGGTCATGGTATGTTTTGGTAATTAAAATAATTTTTTTTTAATTTTAGAATTTATTTTATTTGATGTATATGGGTATTTTCCTTGTATGCATGTATATATATCAAAATGGAGCTGAAAAAATGGAGGTCAGAAACGAGATTTTGATCCCACAAAACTGGAGCTATGAATAGTTTTAAAATACCATTTAGATACTAGGAACTGAACCCAGGTCCTTTGAAAGAACAGCAAATGCTCCTACCAACTTAGCATCTCTCCATCCCTGTTTCTTAATTTATAAATGTAACAGTTTGTGAATGTTTCAAAAAGTGAGACTGAGTGAGAATACATGATGCTTAAAAGCTGAAGAAATAAATAGAAAATGTTAGTCCTGCATTTCAAGTTCTAATAATTCTGTTCCTATTTTTTGCTTTTCTTTTTCTTTTTTTCTTTTTTCTTTCTTTTTGGTGGGCATGGTTAGGCCCATATAATCCTTTTTTACATATACATTTCTATTATTACTATATATAAAACAAACTACATACAGCAAGAAGAACAACAGAACAATCAGAAATTATATTAATGTTATGTTCATAGGGTTTTGGCTATTTGTATTTGGCAACCTTTAAGAAAACATCTTTCCTATCTTGGTGAGTTTAAAATTCTGAATGTAAATCAATATCTAGCTTATCTTATTTCTATCAACTTAAAACATCTATCTAGACCTAAAAACATCTTAACCCCTAAACAACTAAACTTCATTGTAAACCTAAACTATCTGGTCTTCAACCCCATAAGAGACTTGAAAAGGAATAAAACCAATTACCTGAGTAAACAGAAAGTGCAGGTTAGCA
>NC_067142.1:23477559-23482559 GCF_903995435.1 Acomys russatus | reverse complement strand
ACCCAGGGCAGTAGACTCCATTGTACATGGGAAAACCAGCAGGATTACCCAGGGTCAATCACCTTTGGTTCTAGCCTTAGAATGGTTGCTGGGATATGCCAGGTACAGTGCTTCTCAAGATCATCAAAGCTAGTGCTCAGTGTGAACAAATCTGACCTAGCCTGAAATGACCTAGCCATGAAAGCAATGTGGCCACCACCTATTACAGCATCTGTGACAATAGTCTAGGTGAGACATAAAGAATAGAAGCAGGCATGTGACATGGGTGGCAAAGAGGAAGTTAGAATACAGAGGGTGCTCAGTGTATAATACACAGCAAACATGAATAACTTGCCTTCCAAGAGCCAGCTGTCTTCATATGCACTATGGCTGAGGAGGGAGAACATGAGAGTCTAGTATATGAGTGGACATCAGTTGAGCAATAGAGAGCCTATTGTCAAAAAGGCTTATAGTACCGATACTAAGAAGCTTTATTATTCATGAGTCTAATATGCAATTGACAATGGGAAAGGGCCATAGAGTCATCTGAGTAGGCAAAGGCATTTCTGACAAGTCTAATGAGTTCACTCCTATGTCTACATTGTAGGAGAAAACTGGTTCCTATAAGTGGTGCTCTGACTTCCCTCCCCACATATATGTCCAATTGTATTTGTGTATACAAACACAAATAACTTTTACAAAATACCTAAAATGAAGCAAAAATAAATAAGTGGTCAAATCGGGGCAGATGTATAACTTCCTCATCTTTATTAGGATTGAGTAGAGATGGAAATGACAGGAGGAGACGTTAAGACCTTTACCAGCTTTACTGAAACTCTTGGTGGCTGGTAATGAGTTATGCAAGTTAAAGAATGGAAGTAAAAAATTAAAACAAGTGTAAAGAGAGCACAAGTAATATCTGATTTTGTTTTAGAGTGTAAATGAATCATGTTTGGATGTCCTAGTTCCAGAATTACAATTTTTTATACATACATACAACCTATATCTACATATACATGTGAACACATTATATACATGTGTGTGTACATGCATATATATGTACAAACAATATAAATATGTATTATAAACATAATACACGCAATATATTTATATGAATATATTTGTGTTATATGCACACATACACACACACATATATACATATACATGCACACAAACACACATTCTAGACTACTAGTATATATACATGCCAGTTACATGGTAAGTAGGATATGGTTCCCAGGAAATAATTATGATGTATCTCATGATTTAAAAATTGAATGGTAAATGAAAAAAAAAAAACCTACATATTGGGTGTGTGTTCAGTTCTTGAGCAGAGAATCAGACGACGGTGAACTGAACAAACTAAGGCTTACTGGCAATGGACAGTGTACGGGAAGGTAGTGACAAGAAGAGCTTCAAGATGGAGCCATGATGTGTTCTGTCTGGGAGAAGAGAGGTTGTTGACCTGGCCCTCGTTGTTCTGGCAGTATGTGTCTTTTCATGATTGCAGTAAAATGGGGGCCTAAGCTAAACACAGGAAATGGGTGCAGGTGCTAATAAACAGGGGGAAATCTAATTGATTTTCAAGAAAGTTGACATTGAAGGCTGGGAGGAATATAGGAAGTACCTGAGAAGAACACTGAGTCTATGTGAAGTTGACATGTGAAAAGGAGGCAAACTACAGCATAGCTTTGCATATTCCCACGGTTCTGTGTCTCCTGGGTAGGGAAGGTCTCGTAACCGTCTTATAAATCCCATCCTTTGGATCATGGTGAAGCCACACTCGACATGATAAGTCACGCTGGGTACTTTTCTTGCCTCAGTGGCAAAATATGTGACAAAAGCAATTGGATACTTGCTGTCCTTCCTCTGAGTGCCACCAGGTCTCCCCCTCCAGGGGACATGGTCAAATGTGTGGCACCAGAGTACGTGAGAAAGTCGTATCACACTCTCCACTCAACTGTGGAGAATATTCTGACCATTGGCTAGATCAGGGAAGGGGTTTAAAGTTTACCTCCTGTATTGTCCTTGGCTGGTGCCTTAGTTTGAGCGGGACCCCTGGGCCCAAATCTGCCTATCATATTGTTCTACTTGTAGATTTCTAGGACCCTCTGTATCCTTTTATTTGCCTGGTGGCACTCAGAGGAAGGACAGCAAGTAGCCAAGAAGAGACTTGATACCCTATGAGAATATATAGGGGGACGTAATCCCCCTCAGGAACAGTCATAGGGGAGGGGAATAATGGGAAAATGGGGGGAGGGGAGGAATGGGAGGATACAAGGGATGGGATAAACATTGAGATGTAACAAGAATAAATTAATAAAAAAAATTTAAAAAAAAAGCAATTGGAGAGAATTGGGCCTTATTTTGGCTCACAGTTCAAGGGAACAGTCCATCTTGTTGCGGGATGTGTGATTTCAGGGCTGTTAGGCAACTGATCACATAGTACACTTAGTCACATAGTGACTTAGGAAGCAGAGATAAAGCTGGGGTTTAGCTTATTTTCTTATTTTTTATTTTTTATTCAGTCTGAGTCCCCAGTCCACGGATGGACTTGCCCACATACACATATGTCTCCTACCCTCAAACATCTCCAGAAACATCTTCACAGACACCCCCGTGGTGCATCTTCTAGATGATTCTAAACCTAGCAAGTTGGAAATCAAGATTAACTGTGAAAGATACCATGTCTTTGATTACACATTGTAGCATCGTTATCTAAGATACTAATGCACTTCCTCTTTAGGTACCTCCATGTAGGTGCTAACATGGTCTCCCCAGGAGGTCAGAGTCTCTCTCTAGACACTGTAACACTCTGCCCTGTGCTTTCAGAGTCTTTTTAGATATTTCTGTAAAGCAGCTCTTAGCTTTTAATTCTCTTTTATGCTTCAGTGCAATTTTCTGTCTCTGGGTCTCAGCTATGTGTCCTGCAGGAGAAAGGCTGGTAGGTGTGTTAAGTGCTTGGCTGTGAGCCACAGCCCACCTTTCTTTCTTTCAGAACTGACTCCTGTTTTGAGCTTCACTTGTGTACTCTGGCTTTCTTTTTTCTTAGAAGACATTTATCATTAGGGCCTTCATGTGGCTGTAATTGCAGACTTCTCTGTTGAGTGCCTGTTCCATTTGCCAATCAAAAACACAGAAGTTAAAGCTTAGAAGATAGTTTAGTCTAAAAACTAGCCACCACATGTACATGAGAACTTGAGTTTGGACCCTAGCGCCTATGTAAGAATTTAGGTTCGGTAAGAGACTCTCACTCAAAGAGGAAGGTGGAAGAGTGAATGGGAAAACACCAGAGATCAACTGCCACCTTTCATGAGCATATGTGCATACCACTAACACATGTGAACATGATATGCACATATACACAAACCACAAACTTATGAAAACACAGTAGCATCAGGACTAATTACCTAATGAACAGTGAGCTACTAAGTTGATGCAGTTCAACACTTGCTGGCTTTGAATTAAGTAGAGGTGAAGTAAGAGAGGAAGTAAGCCCTGCTGACTACAGGAATAAAGAAGGATGCTTTTGGTGACTGCATAATAAAGAAGGTCATGCAAACTGTGCCGAAGAAATTCATAAAACTCTGAGGAGTACCAATAGTGGAAGACACAAATGCATCTAACCCTCTGCTGTGAGAGCACCATGATCTGAAACAGTGAATTTCTAGCCATGATTAAATCTCACAGAAGTCATGCAAGAAATCATAACACTGAGGAGACATGAAGGACTGGTGAAGGCAAATGTGCATAATGAAAAGTTTAACAATTTCATGAATATCACAAAACAAAGGAAAGAAATTGAATTGTGGGCAACTTTTAAATCTTTTCAATGTTTTAGTAAAATGTTTTATTGTGAATCAAATAGTAGGTTTTGTTTTTTTCATCCTGTTCAAGAGGAAAAAAATAGTTGTTTGTTCTCAGACTCATTTTTTGAGGAGATAGATCAATCTTAAACATGTAATATATGAAATAAGTAGTACTGTAGGGATACACAGAAGAATATTACAATGTGTTCCTTCAATTTAATTAAATAGTTTAAAATAGTAACTATAGAGTTTACTATTAGAAAAAAGCTAGTAAAGAAATCAGAGATTATGTCCATATCTAAAAAATGTTACATATTTTTGACAATTTACCTGGGCTTATAGAGGCATTTAGAAGTGTAGAAGACGGGGCATGGTGATATGTCTCAGTGGAGTGCTTTAATGGCATGCATGAAGCCTGGGCATGCACACATAAAATCATATAACCTGTCAGTGGAGTTGCATTCCTCTAATGCTCTGCTGGGGATGTGCAAGTAGAAGGACCAGGAATTCGAAGTTATCCTTAGCTATATAGTGAGTCCCAGGCCAGCCTGGGCTACATGAGACTCTTTCTCAAGGAAAATGATGCAGAAGAAATGTAGAACATTACAAGTAAAGGACATTTCACATGACAAAAGGCTTGGAACAATGAGCCAGGAGTATAGAGTGTATAGTTTCTTTGTATTGGATCAAAGTTTTATGAAAGAAGTTAAAGTAAATGAGGTTTATGATATGAATTAAAGACAAGTCATTATCCACTGTGGTAAGGGAAATGGATTTCATCTGAAGTGAATTTGCTGGGCAGTGTTAAAGTATGCTGTTAAAACATCTAACTTATGGCTTCCTAAAGACTGAAGTGCAGGTACCAATACTTTGCACTTATATTTTCTTCTCTTTTAGACAACATCTACAGAGCAGCTTGCAAATCTAAAGACTAATGATCAAAGTGAAATGAACTTTAATATTTCTTTCTTAAATTGATACTCAGTAGAAATAGAGAGAGGGGGGGGAGAGAGAGAGAGAGAGAGAGAGAGAGAGAGAGAGAGAGAGAGAGAGAGAGAGGAGAGAGAGAGGAGAAGTAGGAGAAGATGGAGGATAGGAGGAGGAGGAAGTAGGAGGAGGAGGAGTCTTAGAGGCTTCTTTTCTTTCGGATGCTTCTTCTTCACCCTATTGCCCCCGGGGGTAGGAACAATGAGTTTCTGGACTGTGAAATTG
>NC_067142.1:22035400-22112900 GCF_903995435.1 Acomys russatus | reverse complement strand
AGAAAGGAGCCTCGATTGAGAAAAGCCTCCATAAAATCTGGATGTGGACAAGTTGGTAGGAAATTTTCTTAATTACTGATTGTTGGCCGGAGCCCATTACAGCCGGAGCCACCTCTAGGCTGGTGTTCCTGGGTTCTATAAGAAATCAGACTGAGCAAGCCATGGGAGCAAGCCAGTAAGATGTACCCCTTCATGGCCTCTGCATTATTTCCTGCCTCTAAGTTCCTGCAGTGTTTGAGCTCCTGCCCTCACCGTTATCAATGATGAAATGTTATATGTAACTGTAAGGAAAGTAACCCCTTTTCTTCCAGAGACGCTTTTGGGTATGGTGAGTTTTTTCTTTTTTGTTATTTTTCTTTTTTCACATATACATTTATATTATTACACATATATACAATAAACTACCTACAGCAAGAAGAACTACAAAACAATCAGGAATTATATAAATGTTACATTTATAGTGTTTGGCTATTTGTATTTGGCAACCTTGAAGAAAACGTATTTCCTATTGTGGTGCGTCTAAAACTCTGAATGTAAATCAATACAAAATATCTTATCTTTATCAACTTAAAACATCTATCTAGACCTAAAAACATCTTAATCCCCAAACAACTAAGTTTAATTGTAAAACTAAACTCTCTGGTCTTGAACCCCATCAAAGACTTGAGAAGGAATAAAATTTCTGTGTTTTATCACAGCAACAGTAACCCTAACTAAGAACTGTATGATATGTGAGTGTGAGAATGTGTGTGTGTGTGTGTGTGTGTGTGTGTGTGTGTATGGGTGTGTGTGTGTCATGTTTAGAGTCTGTGTATGATGCGGGTGTGTATATAGTGTGTGATACATGGTGCATGTATTTGTATGTGTAGCATGTATTGTGAATGTGTGACATGTGTGTAGATATAGTGTGCATGTTTATAGATGTATGCAATATGGCTGGTTGCACACGGTGTATGGATGTGCTGTGGCTTTTATGTATGTGCTTCGTGCGTAGATTTGATGATTTACAGAAGCTGTTTGCTACCAGTGGGCTTTGTATCTTCTGCTTTCTTATCATGTTAGAAAAAGAACACAGCACCATTTAAATTAAATCACTATTACCTTAGTTCAAGTTGTGCCAGTTTAGTTTCTAACTGGTCCAATTGTGCCTTGTGCACTGTGCACTCCCACAGTGGTAGGTTAGCCAAATGCTGTCCCTGAGCCCTTAACACCACTGGGTATCAGGTGACATCTCTTTTTTTCTCCCCTAATTTAATAGACTATAATAGATGTTTATTTAAAAGTTTGTTTCTGATTACTGCAGTAATTAAAAACTTTAAATGTAATTTACGCTTCTGAACTCACAGCAATTTAACATTCATGTTTTGAAAAATGAAATCCTATTAGAGCATCTGTTTTATTTATTAATTTACAAATGTATGTCTTTGGCTACTCTTAGGATTTCTGTTTTACTTATTAATTTACAAAGATTCTCTGTAAATTAAAGCTATTAATCTTTGACTGAAAAGACTATTAATCTCTGATCTTCTGTGTGTGTCTTGAGTATGACTTATTTGCTTTGTAATACAATGCTTACTGGCTATAGGAAATTTTAATCTTAAATTTTTCTTGTTACATAAAATCATTATATTTCCCTGCTGTTTTGTTTGTTTGTTTGTGTTATTATTATTATTACATCCGCATTCACAGAAGCTCTTTGAAATCTTTCTTAACTAAGAAACCAAATTTGACCTTTCTTTCTGCTTGTGTTTTCATGGTATGGTATTCCATTTAAGTCTTTAATTTTGCTAAAACCCATTTTCATAGGTGTAAGCTATCCAGTGTAATATTCTTTCAGCAGCAGGCTATTTATCTCCATACCATTTATCAGCTAATTTATTTTTCTCACCCATGTTTAATCATTTCAATTATTACTTCATGTTTCTTAAGCAAAATATTAACTATCTTATACATATCTACTGTATTTCAGAATTTATAGGCATTGTGATTAAAATAACATCTCACCCAAAAGGAAAATTAACAATTCAGCTTAGAAAGAGCCAAATCTTTTACGTCAATCCTGCATGCTTAGAACTGAGAAAGGATTGTATTTCTGAGAGTTCTCCCCTTTTTATTTTATTTTTTTCTGTGTGCACATGTACTTGGAAGTGCATGAGACTATGTGTGCATGTATGTTCACATGTGTGGAATTGATAGGACATCCATCCTCAAGTGACATCACTGTCTTTGGTTTTTGGTTTTTGGTGACATCACTGTCTTTGGTTTTTGGTTTTTGGTGACATCACTGTCTTTGGTTTTTGGTTTTTGAGACGGGGTCTCTGACTTGGCCTGGAGCGCACTGATTCTGCTGAGTTGGCTGAAGAGCACTCTTGTCTCTGTGCCTCCAACTCAGGGTTACAAACACTCAGCATCCCAGCTGGCATTTGTAGTGTGGATTCTGAAGATAAAGTTGGTCCTCGTGCTTGCAAGGCAGGCACTTTTCCAGCGGAACTCTCTCCACCACCTCTTTTCCTTCTTTCTATTACCATATGAGGACATATTATAAAATAGTCTTTTATATTCCTCACCGTTCAGAGTTTTCTGGGAACTGCATATCCATGAGCCAGAAGGCTCTGGCGTGATGAGTGTTAGGCTGAGTTGGAAGGCCATAGCATCCCTTCATGAGGAGTTATTGCCGTTTGACTACTACCCAATTCCACCCAGGCTTCTAGAAGGCCAGGTATCCTGCTTCCTTCCTGAAGCCATTGTCAGAATGCATCCATGTTCTTGTCCCACTTGTAGGGAGCCCACTGCAGACACTCTGACAAGCATCAACACCCATGCTAGGTGCTACCTTAGAGGGAATCATGATCTCCAGAAATGGGCTTTAGTTGGTCATCAAAAGACCTTCTACCCACTCAGATTTTCAATCAAGACTCAGTTCTATCAAACTTTTAGAAATCGACCAAGAAATAAATCTGTGAGACACCAAATCACACAAAGAGAACTCTTCTGTGTGGTGGCACAATAAAATAAAAATATCACTTATGTTCTAAGAGGCTGGAACTCCTGCTGGATCTCAGAGGCAAAGTTAACAGTGCAATTTGAAGCCACTTTAGACAGCTAGGCTACTGTGTACCCAAGTTGTTTGCTTACCTGCCTTTAAGAGAACAAGATAACAACCAGCATTACTTGCTCTGGATTTCACGTGATTTAACTTTTACAGAATAAGCTGATACATAGATGCAACCTTAAATTCTGCATTCTTTCATGCCCTTGACCCAGAATAATGTCCATGTATCTTCTTTTTATAGAAAATAGATTTTTATACAAGATATTCTGATCATGTTTCCCCATTGTCAATCCCTCCCAGATCCTCTCCACTTCCCTATCTACCCAAATTCATAACTTTTCTTTTTCTCTCTAATTAGTTAAAAAAAAAAAAAAGGAAAAAAATAAAAGCAAACTATAATAGGACCAAACAAACAACAGAGAAAAAAGAGCCAATTAAAAAGCACAAGAAACATGTAAATGCACATTTATACATACAGAGGTACAATACAAATAATAAAATCAGAAGCCATTATATATATATATATATATATATATATATATATATATATATATATATATATATATATATATTATATATGCAAATGTATATATGCAAAATATTTGTAAGGTAAAAATATTTAAAAGCCAGACAAAACATTTTGAGGAAAAAAAAAAAAAAACAGAACAAAATCAAAAACACAAGAAACAAAAAACCTCTACAAATACCATTTAGCTCATTTTGTGTGGCCATCTAATACTGGGCACCACAGGGCCTGCCCTTACCTGTGATTTGTATATTCATTGGTGTTAAGAGTTTCATTGAAATCCCTTATCAATTGGGGATATCTTCTGGGTCAGGATTGAGGAATTCTTTCCACCACCCCCCTCTCAGCACTGGGACCCCCATCTGTCTCGGACTTGTGCTACCCTGCGTAACCCCCATAGTTTTGTGAGTTCATATGTGTATCTCTAGAAGGCTTGGTTTCCTTGGAGAGCTCCATCTCCTCAGGTTCCTACCTCCTCTTCTATAGACTTCCCTGAGCCATGATTGCCATGTATAGATTTTTCTGAAAGCAGTAAACACAGAAGTTGAAAGCCACTTCCTAAGATCTACCATAAAAGTTAAACAGCCACCATGTATGGCTATGGGTTAATAAACAGTTGTTCGTTATGTGGGTCAGCTGGGTTCGCTTGGAAAGACTTGACTCTTCTGTAGAATTCTGTTAAGTGTTTCTGTGAAGGATCCTATTCCTTCCCCATGGGATGCTTTCTGTGCTGTTCCATAAATCCAGAGTGAGGCCCTTTGTGAGAAAGAGACACCGAGACATGAAAAAGACAGGGAGCATGAATGAAATGGAGAGTTCAGACCAGAACTCGCTCTTGTAGAACAACTCCAAGGGGGACGTCCTGTCATTGCCTTCTTTGGGGGACGTCCTGTTATTGCCTTCTTTCATGTGGCACCAATATGTTATTGGTGACTTGATGACTCAGAATTAATCACCAATACTTATAAACCATGCACTTCTGCCCTTACTCTTTTAATTGAATATAAACACAAAGTTTTTATTCGATCGCCTCATTTGATCACAACAGTGGGAACAGCTTTTCCTCTTGTAGTTGAAACTTTAATTTCAGACTCATTACAGTGTGTTTTTCTGATCTCTGAGACCAAGCGCACATAGAAATCATTTTCACAACTCATTTCCTGATGTGAACAGAAATTCTATACTCAACTCAGATGTGTTTCACAGGAAGCTTTTTGTTGTTTGTTTTTAAGTTTTGTTGTGTAGATGGCGGCCATATTCTGTGGCACCCTGGTAAATATCAGGATATAGTTTTGTGGGTTCTGAGACTCAAAATCACTTCTTCAGGTTCGGTAGCAAGCTTCTTTATCTGCAAAGCAATCTCACAGTCCATATCCCTTATAATGTCATTATCGTATATTAATTATAATGGGTTTTATGATTATACTTAACTTATTTTTATTTAAAGTTCATGTGTGTGTGTGTGTACGTATGTGTGTGTGTGTGTGTCCACTTCTCAAAGCCAATTCTGAAAATGAAAGCTGAGGCTGCTGTGCACAGATTTCAGTTACACAGTTCAGTATGCGACAGGTCAAGCCGTTCATCACCTCTTCAGAGACACAGAAGCAGAGCGAAAAGAGCAGGCCTTTGAAGCTCAAGCCCACATCACATTCAACTTCTACCTTGCCTGTTACTACCTGAGTAACCCTGAGCCACCCACTTCATCTCATTCAGGCTGTTTAACACGTCAGAAAGACAAAAAGAATAGTAATAGACACTACTCCAATGGCCAATTATAACAGTAAGCAGAATAGCGTGTGAAAAGATTCTTCTTTACATTTAAGGAGCATTTACCAGAACATATCGCACCATGGATACATATAAATACAATAAGACTATCAGTTTGAAATTTTACTGCCATCTATACATTATGTATCATAAATCAAGGAATATGTAACACATTATTCACTGGCTTGTATAATTTCATCTGATGTGCAACATGTTTTGAAATAATCCAAGTAAAATAATATATTGAGGAATTTGAGTGAACACATATTTACAAATAAAAATTACCTCTACCTACAATTTAATTTTTTTGATAAGGAAAATTTCGTTCTATGTGTATGTGTGTGAAAAGGTGGGGTGTTCATGTGACTGCAGATGCATCCAGAGGCCAGAAAGATGTCATCAAATCCCCTGTGGCTGGAGCTACAGGCCATTGTGAACCACCTGACTCAAGTCCTCCAAAACAGCAGCATGTGCTGTTAACTGTTGAACCATTTCCAGCCCTGGTTCCACAATTTCTATGCACTCTCACCAACGATATGCCCCTGTGTATTATATTTCAGTTTAGAAAGATCCTTTTTTTTCTTTTGGTCTGGTTTTCTTGTGCTAAAATACAACCGTTTTGCTTTCCCTGACATTACAGAGAATTGGGATAATGTTTTGTTGTTTGCTTAATCTGGTATCAAAGCACACAATGACCAAAAGCCACAAATTACTATTGCTTTGGATGTGAGAGACTAGCTAGATATTTGCACATCAGTGGAGGGAACATCCTCCTGTCTTCGGCCAATGTGTAAATGAAGCCATTTAGAAATTTTGTCTAGGAGGGCCATTATGACACATTTGTTGTGAGATTGTCCCTCTGTTTTCAGCTAATGTTTTGCTGCTGATGTTCTAAATGGCTAAGAAATTACTTCTCTGAAAGTATGTGATGAGTGAACCCCAGGTGTGAACTATTAGGCTTCCTTCGTCAGTAATCATTTTCGTATGGTAATTGGAGATGTCAAACTCACCCCATGCTTCTTTTTTCCAAATTCACGAAGCTCTGCATGAGGTCTTTTCTGCCAATGCTTTGCCTGCTATTACCTCAAAGACAAGTTCCTTCTGAGAATTTGTCAGTGAGTGTCCTGAGGGACATCCAGCAGGCTCCACAAATTGAATAGACAGAGAGAAGTCCAGTGGTGGGGGAAAATAATTAAATCCCATATTTTAACAACAGAGTCTTTAAAAAGGATTTATTGGCATATATTAATTATAGATAATGTCCTCATTAGCCTTAGTTGACAACTTGATGTGGCCATCTGAGAGCAGAAGGTCCCAAGGAGGGATTGACTCTATCAGGTTGTCCTGTAGCCCTGTCTGGGAGGCACTGCCTTGCTGGTTAATTTGTACAGGATGTCCCGCCTACTGTAGGTGACACCATTCCCTGGGAAGGCAATGCCCGATGTATAAGGAAGCTAGCCAAGCACAAATCTACAAGTGAGCCAGCAAGCCATTTCCCTCCATAGTTTCTGCCTTTGAGTTCCTGCCCTGATTTTCCTTAATGAGAAACTGTGACCTAGACATATAAACCAAGTACACCTTCCTCCTTAGGTGTCTTTGATCAGAGTGTTGTATTGCAGCAACAGAAAAGTGACTAATAGACATGATAATGGGCTTGACTAGGATGCTTTTGTACATATATGCAATGTATTTTGATCACATTCATCATCATTGCTTCTTGTTCTGCACTTCCCAGTTAATCCTTTCACTCAGGCCAGATATTTTTGAGGACATCAGAAAATATCACAGGATGATTGTAAGCCAGCCAAGCACATTAAATCTGCAGATGTTTTCCAATTTTGTTTTCTTCCTTAGGAACACATAAAAGCAATTATTTATGTCCAATTGAAATCACATCTCACTTGACAGCCATGAAATTGTAACTTCTACTAACAGGTACATAATTTGACACCCACATCACAAAAATAATGAATGTTATATGTCTTATTCAGCTGGCTGGTGGGTCAAACAGAATCTACTCAGAGCCTTGGGAAACAGAGCTTTTTGGCTGGGTGATAAATGACAGCTTAAAAAAAAAACTCCTAAATTCTCAGTCATTATTTTGTGACTTACATTTTGTTTCTCTAGACCTTGATGTAGAGGAAATAAATATCATAGATAATGTAGATCAGAGAGGGAGAGATCAGGCAAATTCAGTGATAGGCAGGAAGGAATCTGGAAACGTGACCTCACACGTTCCCATCTGAAGATGCTGCGCAAGACCCCAAACCTCATGTGTTTATCAGTTTTGCTCAGTGGGATGATTATAAAACATTAGCATCTTCTCTAGCTTTGTGCCCACTCTTTTTATCTTTTTGCATAAACTCAACTAATAAATTCTCAGAAAATAGATGAAAAGTTTTCTCCCTTTTAAGGTAAGCAGATAGTAGATAGGTAGATAATAGGAAGGGAAGAAAATAAGGATACCAGGCAAAGAGGAAGGAGAAAAGGAGGAAAGGAGGGAGCCATGGAGTTATGGAAATCAAAGTCATGGAATGCCTTATCTTCTATAATATGGAGTTTGATGAACTGATCTTATAACCCTTACCTGCAAAGACAAAGGGAGATGTTCTACATTCGCTTAGATGAAACAGAAAATATTCCTAAAAGAATCATATCTGTCAGAGAAAAGTAATGACTGTTAGCAAGTTCCACACTCTTAAAGCATTAAAACCAAGAACTACCACACATAACATGTTTATTTTGAATGAGTTTGCCTCCTGGCTGCTTTAGTCATTATCTTAGTCAGTCCTAAAAATGGACATTTTCCCAATCTGCCTTATGAAGGCCAGAGACTTTGGGTGCTGTGTTCTAATGCACACAGAGCAAATAAATAGCAGTGGCAACTCTCATTTTAAGAACTAGAGGTCATCTTCACTGAGTCACACACTGGGAAATGCAGGAGGGAGGGAAGTCTTAGCAAGCTGAATGTTATAATATAGCTTAGTGTAAAGAAGAAAAAAAAAAACCTCGAAAAGCAGACACAATAAAAGCAAAGGAAAAAGTCCGAGAACATTGTTAAGGAGAGAAGATCTTCAGCAAGCTCACTTCTGACCTCACCTTTAAAAATACAGATGTGGGCTTGTGAGCCAGTGTAGCGATAAAGATGAAGGTGTTTGCTTCGAAGCTTGTTCGCCTCAGTTCAATCTCCAGGTTCCACACGGTGAAAGGAAAGAATTAACTCCCAAGAAAAAAAAAAAACTGTTCTCCAACCTTTTGCGTGCCAAGCTGTGAGCACCTCCCTCCACACACACAAATAAATAAATGTGAGAAACAAAATGCTTTTAAAAAGACTCACAGATGTGAGTCCACCCATCTCATTAAAGCCTGCGCTAACTAGACAACAATTACAAAAACATATATGGAGCCTTCTGAAAATGATTGCCTAAGCAGCTGAGCAGCAGGGAGAAAAGATGGTGTTTATATCAACCTCTCTGCTGAAAACATGGTGTCTCTGTTTTAAAATTACTTATATATATGACAGAAGAATAATATGTGGGTATTGATCAACTGCTTTGGATAAAAATAGCTTCTGTAGTCACAGCCATTCTCTAAAACACAAGTCAATTTGTCATGTTGTCACTATTCCTATATTATTTCTTTGTCCATTTCTCACAACTATTGAATGTCATCCGTGAGACTGGAT
The DNA here is from genome assembly GCF_903995435.1 of Acomys russatus. Taxonomy (NCBI): domain Eukaryota; kingdom Metazoa; phylum Chordata; class Mammalia; order Rodentia; family Muridae; genus Acomys; species Acomys russatus. The sequence goes on along the minus strand of NC_067142.1, from coordinate 22,103,870 downwards.
TCTTAAGTAATCATCCTGTCTAACACTCAAAACTCCAATCCTTTTCAAGCATTCATTTTCATGGCTTATCTTCTAACCAGCTGACATTCCACTCTCTGTTTCGTTTTTGAGCTTAAAAAATTAAAATCAATCCAAAAGCTCTTCATATTTGAGATGATTGACCTTGCGTTATGATCAAGTCCCTGAAAGTATACTGTATTTCGCGTCTCATTATCTCTTTTCAGGCATCCCTTTCATCAAGTAGCTAAAGTTTATAGGGGCCTTTCACGTTTCTAAGATACAGAATCCAGTGTATTCTGGCAGTTTTTGATCTTTCTTTTAGAAAATTTTTCATGTATATGTGTGTGTGTGTATGTGTGTATGTACGTATATATGTATGTATGTATGTGTAGGTGTGTATATGTATATGTGTATGTATGTATGTGTGTGTACGTGTGTGTGTGTGTGTGTGTGTGTGTGTGTGTGTGTGTGTGTGCAGTTGCCTTTGAAGGCCAAACAAGGGAGTCACGTTCCTTAGGACTGGAGTCAAATAGTTGTGGTCCTCCTGTGTGGGTGCTAGCAACTGAATTTCAGTCCTCTGGAAGAAAAATAAACATCTTAACCACGGAGCCATCTCTACAGTTCCTTGTGCCTGATTTTTCAAAATTCCTTTGCTGTTTTCAGTTTGGGGTAAAGAGAACCAGTGCTTAAACTTAATGTTGAATATGAATGAGCTCTGGACTATACAAGCTGCCTTTGGATTGTTTATACTTATATGCTGTGTTCATTTCCATTTAATTTAGTTTGCTTTAAGCCATGACTATTATTAATCAAATGAGATGGGCTGACTTTGACCCTATGCTAATCCCCCTGTCTCAGCATCCCCAGTCCTGGGTCACAGTCAAACACTACCACACATAAGCTGTAGTTCATGATTATAAATGTGTAGAGTGTTTGTCAACATTCCTTCTTTTCCAAATTCAATTTTAAAATTCCCACTGGAGCTCACAACCTCCAGTCAAATGTTGCTTATCTCTCTCTCAGTCACACTGGGCTGGCTAATCTTCACTCTCCAATTGACACAGCTAGAAAAGGAACTTTCATGAAAAACTGCCTCCACACAGTGACCTGCAGACACGACTGTGGAGCATTTTCTTGATTGCTAATTGGTATAGGAGGCCACAGCCCACTGTGGAAAATATCTTCTCCAGTTAAGTGGGCCGGGGCTGTGTGACAAAAGTAGCTGAGCAGAGTAAGCAGCACTCCTCAGTGGTTCCGCTCCACGGTCCTCTCTTGAGCTCCTACCTTAGCTTCTGTCAGGGATGAGCCTTGCAGGGAAGTGTGACATGGAATAAACTTGTTCCTCACCAAGGTGTTTTTTTTTTTTTTTTTTTTTTTTTTTTTTTTTTTTTGGTTACAGTATTTACTCACATCAGCAGAAACAGATGAAAACACTACCCTGCCCCTTAGCTTAGATCTCACAGACTATGCACATCAAATCTTATTCTTGAGGATATTTTTAAATGCATAATAATTCACAGTTATAGCTACAGCCAATCTGGGAAACTGGTATGGGTAAAATTAAAATCTCATGGTATTATCACAAACATAAAATGTCTATGGTGGCTACTTAGTACCATAAACTGTTGACTATGCAATATGAACATTTCTAGAGCTTGACTTCTGATTTATTTGGGAACTGACTTGAAAAAATAAACAAGTGAACAAACAAACAAACAAAGGCGTGAAATTTATTTCAAACTTACAAATTAGAATCTCATCTTCCAGGTAGTTTTCTTTTTAAAGCATGCAATCATACCTATCAAGGCCATCATACCCAACATCCCCAGGACACTGCACAAATGTATTAATAGAAAACAAATTTTCAACCTTACCTCATCCCAAACATTTGGCCCTCATCTTAAAAGCAGCAATAATTCCTGACATTGCCCTACACCGTTCATCACTAGTTTGCTGACTCAGCAAGCCAGGTCCTGCTGACCGTAATTCCAGAAATAATGCGTTCCCAAAGCAATACTCCTAGATATGCTGAATAAGCATTTTGAAGGCCATATAACACAAATAGATACTTGAAACACCTTGTCTGGCCCAAGGTTTATCAGTAGAAATAGGTATTCAACATGTAGACAAGATCACAGGGGTAGTGGGAATCTTTTAACTTAACGCTGGACTGTTACAGGTAATATAGCTATTTCGTAGGAATCAAAACATCTTCTTCTGGAGGAAGGCTCATTAAGGCACATATTCCTTTAAGTGATCTCAATAAATTCACTGGCTCACTAAGCTAGACTTGTGTGGAATCATTTCTTTAGTATGTCCTTGGTGTCCTATCTGGGGTGAAGAATGTTTGCTCACATATTTCCAGGAAAAGTCACATGGCAGTATGTAGTATAACCTGTAGATTTTTTTAAAGTTTTACTTTTAATCTAATTTTAGTAGTTGTTAGTTTCATAAATATCGAGTCTGATACATTACTGTAATTACTAGATATGACAAGATGATCTGTAATGTTTTGACCTATTTAAATAAACATGACATTGTTCTATTACATTGTTAAAATATGAATTTTATTTTAACAAACCTACTTTAGAAACACAATGACAATTGCCTGATAAGGCTTCAAGCTGTTGGAAAGCTAAGAACTGGTGATCCAGCCTGTGTACATCTAGACAAACGGCTAGGAAGTATATAATCTGAAACAGCTACATCAAACAGCTCTGGAGTTATTGACGATGCATTATCTTCTAAGGTGAGTATTAGTGTAAAAAGCAGGTGGATAAGTCTTGCTCTCCAGTTGTCTATCTTAAATTAGGTTCGGTCATAAATTCAATACAAATCTTTAGAAGAGTACACAGTCAATAATCTATAATACCTCATATTTCATGATATTCTGTTTCCAATGTAAAATATTATTTTAGTTATTTTTCTAGTGCTGTGACAAACACCATGACCAAACTAAGTCACAAAGGAAAACATTTAATTAACCTTTTGGTTTTAGAGATTACAGTCCATGATGAGGAAACAAAGCTATGGTGGGTGGAATATCTGAGAACTCATAACTCAATCCCCAAGTAGAAGGCATAGAGAGCAGACAGGAAATGGCAGGAAGCATTTGAAACCTCAAAACCCACCCATGTGATACACCTCTTCTAATAAAACCATATCTCCTAATCCTTCCCAAACAGTTCCATCAGCTGGGGACCAAGTACTCAAACATATGAGCCTATGGACGTCACTCTTTGGAAAATTTGCTCTTTAGCAACTAATGTGTCGGTTACCCTTGTAACTAATACATGACTGAATACATCAGAATAGTGGTTGTAAGTATAATGTCAAATTAACATTCTTATTTGGTATGAGGGAGGGGTAATAGTTGATTTATTAGTGGAGCACTGGCTTTTGGTTGCATTTATGGAAGCTGAGAGATTAAGTCTGTCAATCTTTTTTGGCGGGTGGGTAGCATGTCTCACTCAAACCACAACCGGCACATAAGTTGGCTCCAAATCTCAACTATTGTGAACCATGCTGCAGTGAGAGAATAGTTTCTCTTTGATGTACTTGTTTCATTTCCTTAGACTATATACTCAATAGGGAGATTACTGGATCACATGGTAGTTCTAGTCTTAGTTGTTGAGGGTCTCTATTTTTCAATAGTATTAATTTGCATTCCACCCACTAACACTGCAGAAAGGTTCTTGTTTATGGTTTCCTGGCCCATACACAGCACTTTTTGTAATTCTGATAGCAGTGATCTTTTATTGTAACTTTTTATTCATTATAATTCATTCACATTACGTCACAGTTGTTATCCCCTCGATCTTATCTTCCCATTCCCACCCTCCCTCCCTCTTCTTCCCTATTTCCCCTCCCTTAGACCTCTGACGAGAAGGGGCCCTCCTCCTCCACCCCCTGACCTCAGCCTATCTGGTCTCATCAAAATAGCCTGCATTCCCTTTCTTTGTGTTCCAGCAAGGCCTCCCGCCAAGGGGTAGTGGTCAAATCATGGGCATCAGCCTGTCAGAGGCAGGCTGTGCTCTCTTCCCCTACGCGACATGGAGAATGAGTTGTGCTTCGGCTACATGGGAATGGGGGTTCTAGGTTCTCTGCTTATAATGTCCTTGGTTGGTGCATTCACTCTCGAAAGGAGGGTGGCTGTGCTATTTAAACACATGGGAAATTGCACATCCGTATAGGTCCAATTATTTTAGGCTCAGGAAAGGAATAAGAGACAGAAAGAAGGTGTTTCCAAATCATCTCCTTGATGAGAGAGTCTCCATGTTCTCTTTTCCCATTCTTCTGTCTTCTTACCTGTTCTGTGTCCAGGGATCCCTCAAGCATCACTTACCCAGTACATGGTTACAAGCACAGGACACAATGCCCAGCTTTTTGAGGTGCTAAGGATGAAAATAGGCCTCTGTGCTTATACCACTGCACTCTCTGTCCAGTCCACATTAGTCATGGCTGATAAAGCAATGATCACGGCCCAGCCGGTGTCACCATACATAAAGGCAGAGCAGATAAAAAAAGAGAAGCCCAGAGTTTTCAAACATACATTTAATATAAAATAGAATTATAAGCCTTTAGGTGAGCACCTTTCCCATCATTGCAATATTGGTGCCACAGGAAGAGAAATGATCAATGACCTTCATTTGACCACAGATTGTTGTATTTTGTTGTTTAACCATATTTTTAAGATTTTTACTCTGTGTGTGCATGTGCCGTGCATGTGTGCTTTATGTCCATGTGCCCATGTATGTGTATGTAAGTGTGTGTGTGTGTGTGTGTGTGTGTGTGTGTGTGTGTGTGTGCAATTTCCACATAGGCCATAAGAGGACATCCAGAGGAGGAATTCCAGGCAGTTGTTTCACCTCTAACATAGGTGCTGGGAAACGAAAGCTGGTACTGTGAAAGAACAAGCATTTTTAAAGGTTAGACATCTCTCTAGCCTCTTTGCTATTTCTTGCCATCTGTCATCAGACCACAGGTTCTGTCTTAGTTAGGGATTTTGCTGTGATGAAGGCCATGAACAAATGAAACTTGGAGAGAAAAAGTTTCATTCCATTAAGTTAACAGAGAAAAATATCATTACAGAGCTTGCATCAGGGCACTCCAGAAAAAACATATCTTCTATCATGTTTACATTTGTAATATAACAAAGACTGATGGGGTCAACAGTCCTGCTGCATACATCTTCCAGTGCTCTACACAGAAATGACTCAATCATGCACATTTTTCACATCCCGCTTAAAAAGCCCATGTGAATATACATGTCTTCATGCTTTATATAATGTAATTTCATATATTACTTATGTTTATTTAGTATATAATTTAATAACTTATTTAATTAATACAGTATGGAATTTTATATAAAATTTTCCCATAAAAATTTATGTGAAATTACATATTTACATAATAATTGTATTATATATTTATTGAGTGTTTGTTTATGTTATCAAGCTATAGATATTATTACAAATTTACATTATTCTTAACTTTAAAATATTGAATTTAAACTGTAAGCAGGGCTTGTTGATATTGTTGATATCACAGTAGATATCCTGGTCCCCTGGATTTTACAACACTTCTATCCCTCTTCAACGTTCTCTGAGCATTAGGTGTAGGTGATGTAGCTATATAAAAAAGATCTGAACAAGGAAAATACCAGTCCAAGTGCCAGTGTTGATGAGGGGAATGTCAGAGAGAGCGACCCCTAGATGAGAGCTATGGGCAACTAAGGACTGATGAGAGACACTTACTCTTCCCTAGGGATGAGCCCTGTACATAGTTATCCAACACAAGGTGCTTAGCTCATATGCACACACATGTGAACACCAATGAAACCAACCAGCAGGGTTCACTTATGTACTTATTTGCATGTATGTGTAACAATTATAATTAGAGAAAAGAGAGTCATGAACTTGAGAGATATGGTAGGGATTAAATGGAAACAAGGGAAAGGGGAAACAGTGAAGTTGTGTTTTAATTAAATAAAAAGGAAAAATATGAATAGCAAAAACAAAATGTAAATTTTCCTGACCAGTAAGTAAATAAGGGCTTTCACAGTAAATAACAGTTGGGTTGACTCTGATTCTAGAGAGTGGATCCAGATTGTTTATTGCACATATTCTATTGTACTGAGTGGTATTTGCACATGTGTATACCTTGTGTAAGAACAATTATCATAGCAAGCATTTCAAATAGGAGCCACTTACTTGTAGTCAGAACACCAGAATACCCCTTACTAGTTGGTGTGAAATATTTGATATAACATTGTTCAACGGTATGCCAGAACATACTTATCCCGGAAACTGACTGCTGATATTTAGCGTCCAGAGACACTAGCGGAGTGTGGTAAGTGACTAGCATCAGCTACTGAAGGGTCCCTGGGTCTCTCCCTATGTCGAGGAGACACTGTGCTAGAAGTATGGAAGGGAGGTCCTATTTCTCATTGTCTTGTGAAATTCTAAACTGATTTAAGGTCATTTGTTATTTCTATGTAATAGCGTCTCCTCAAGAAGTGATTGACTAGACATAAAATCCTGTATGTAATAGAGGGAAGCCATGAAAGTCAAATGGTCACAAGCCTGCCTGGGAGCTACCTCAGCCACACCAGCAGAAGACCAGATGCTGTGTGCTTGAATGCTTGCCCACATTGTGCTATGAGCAGGCAATTGTGAAAACAAGGGCATAATGGTACTTTACAAAGACTGTCAGAAACACAGACACCAAGATCTGACAGAGACCTTGTCTGTCTCTTAAATTTATACTTGATCTTATTGATAGATGAACTAAATTCCAAGGAGACAATGTGATTTACAGAGTCAGAGCAAAGAAAAGTTTATTCATTAGAGTTTCACTCAGGAGGGAATATTTATGATCATAATTTATTTCTAGGTCCTTCCATTCGAAGATGAACTGTGTTTTTTTCATCTCTTTGACTCTTGCCTGTCTGACAGGGTTTATGTTAGTAATGGAAAAATATGGACTTTGGATTGAGTGTGCAAAAGCAACACTTTTTAAGGAGGAAGCCATCCATAGCATACTGGAGGGTCAGAGGTCGCACTAATGAGAAAGAAGGCCTGTAGTTGCTAACCAAGTTGAGAGTGTATGTGGGCCAGGGTGAAGCCAGTCTTTTAGCTTAATAAAGTAATATATAGGAAGCACAGATGAACAAGAAGGAGAAACCAACTTATAGACAGACATGTGAGACTCACTTAATTTTTTAAGATTTTATTTAATTATGTATGTGTGGTATATGTATACAGTGGGGGGGGAGGGAGTACATGTGAATCGAGGTGTTCTAAGGTACTGGGACAAGGTGTAATATCCTTCAAAGCTGGAGTAACAGGTGCTCATGAGCTGCCTGGTTTAGGTGACAGTAGACACGAGTGGGTCCTCTGCAAGAGTACCACATGCTCTTAACCTCTAAGCCATCTCTCCAGCCTCTTAATTTTGTTTACAATTAGTAAGTATTGGAGTGGAGTGTCACATGGCAATTAATAACTTGAGAGAAGCATTTAGTTTCACTTAGTTTATTTATTTGTTTATGTATTTATCTATTTGAATGAGCATCTTAGTGTGTAGTTCTGGTTGTCATACCACTCACTTTGCAGTCCAGCCTGGCCTTACGTTTGCACAAGCCCCCTGCCTAGCTCTCCAAGTGTTAGAGAGGGAAATCACGTTAGTATGGCTAATTGATTTTTGTTTAAAAATCCTTTACTAATGCCCAAGAAAAATGACTGCAAGTTTTAGAAAGCAAATAAAATAACTGAGGATATCAAGAAGATTGAACAAGTCAAAGTTAGACAGGTCAAGTATGTGTTAGTGGAAAGAAAACAGGTTCACATCTGCGGATGTAGTTACCCCAGCTAGCTCTGACTGAAAGAAGTTATTTCTGGAAAATGGACCATGGTTGTCCCACGTATACAGGGATGGCATGGCTTGCTCATATTTCACATGATCTTCAAGAAGAGACATTGTCTTTGTTTCAGAGTATTTGGTTTTTGGTTTGTTTGTTGTTTGTTTGTTTTTGGTTGTTGCTGTTTTGTTTTGTTTTTACCAACAGGATTTCTCAGTATAGCACTGGCTGTTCTGGAATGCACTCTGTAGACCAGGATAGCCTGAAACTCCGAGATCTTACTTTTTCTGCCTCCCAAGTCCTGGGATTAAAGGTGTGCAGCACCAATGCCAGGCAAAGATTGATTTATTCTTATTTTACGTGTGTAGATGTGTTGCTGACATGTGTGTATATGCTCCATATGTACAGTGACAGAGAAGACCAGAAAATATCTTATGCCTTGAAACTGGCGTCAGAGATATTTGTGAGTGATGTGGCTGCTGAGAACAGAACCTGGGTCTTCTACATAGCAGCTAATGCTCTTAGCCTCTGAGCCACCTTTTTTATGGTGAAGAGTCTTGCAAGCTAGGGGTAATGCCCTTCTGAGCATAAAATTCCCTTTCAGGGCAGCTCATTGTGTATACTGAAGTTCTTCACTCCTTCCTGCAGGATCCAGATGGAACTAAGGAGTAGGGCAGGACATGCCAAACACTCTAATTAATACTGCTTCCTAAAACCTGAGTGATAAAATCATTTCTTTTACTCCTAAGAACTGTGTTTTTTCTGCCAATGCTTACCAGCATGTATGACATAATACATGCCAACTTATTCACTTACGAATGAGAAAATTAGGGCTGATGAGATAGCACAGTTGGTATGCGTGAGGACGTGAGGTTGAATCACCAGGACCTGTGTACTTCTGGGGATGTCAACAATCCCGAGGCTAGTGATCCTGATACACAGGCAGACGGGCTTCTAGATCTTATTAGCCACTCATACTAACTGAATGAATAATTACTAGATTCAACAAGAGATTTAGTCTCAAAACATAAGGTGGAATGTGATGAAAGTAGCCAAAAACATTTCCTCTCTATATACATATACATGCACACACGTGCACATGCACATGCACACACACACATACACATGCACACACAGAGAGAAAGAGACAGAGAGCCAGAGAGAGAGAGAGAGAGAGAGAGAGAGGGAGGGAGGGAGGGAAGGAGTGACAGACAGACAGACAGACAGATAGCTACAGAGACAGAAACAGAGACAAAGAAAGAGACAGAGAAAGAGACAGAGAAAAACAGAGAGACAGAGAAATGCAAATCGTCTCCAATTTGGCATTTTATATTATATATACAAGAAGTAACAAATTAAAATTATTTTCTCAGAATGTGTGTTTCTGTATAATCCATACATGAGCTAATAAGGAAGTAGAATCTGGAGTTTTGACTCTTTAGTGTATGTAACAATACATTCCATGTTAAGTCCTCAGCAGAGTGTTAGGAAATTTTAATGGTTATCCTCAATAACCATTCCTTCATGAGGAAAACTGGTTCAATCTAACCGTTCTGGGAACAGCAAGCAGACAGCTGCAGGATTATTCAGATGACTGGAAACACTTTATAGCAGGCATCTCTGACTTTCCCCAACTGTAGGATTTCAGCCAACTGTTTATTCCAGCTAAGGTTGGACATAAAAGTGAGAACATGCCCTTAAGTAAGGGAAACCCAGACCCAGTCATAGCAATCAGCATCTAAGATGAAGAATGTGAGGAATCTGGTAGAATTTTAATAGTGTTCCCTCCTCTTCTATGACATAGTTCTAAACTATTCAAGCGTAGCGCCAATAAACATAGTTTTCAGGATTATATCAATTGATCTTCTAACCCTACACATTCAAACAGCTCAGGAGGTGGGAGTATATGCTATTCCATAAGCAACTAGTATTGATTATGCCTCCATACATTTTCAGAAGCCTATGGCTTCTTTCTCTCCACAACTATTCCCAAAACAGGGACCATAAACAGCAGAATCACAGAATCACTTCATGATTACAACACAAGCTCTGTGAGGGACTGGATTCTGAGATTGTCACTCACCTATAGGAGGACTGAAAGCAATGTCTAGCACAGAGACACGCAGAAAATACAGGCTAAACAAATTAATGTCTGCTCCCCTTGGACTGACTTCTCTGAAATCAAATCCAAAAAGTCACAAGAACAAAATAGACAAGAGATCCAATGATATTTCTGATGGATATGACTTCATGTTTGTCTCTGAGGTCAGACAAGATGGTTATGGGATCCCTTGGCCTCCGAGAAAGCACCAAATTCCTTCTTTAACCTCAGTCTGTGTAACCAAGAGCTGCGTTTTGGAAGGAAAAGGAAAGTCTCTGACACACGTAGAGAGCCTTTCTACAGTCACAGTTGCTCAAGGCCTGTGTGTCTCAGAGAGATGTGACAGGGGCCAAGAAGAGTGTGCGGCTCAGGTCCCTTGTGTTCGTACCCGAGAATAATACAAGATAGTAGCAGCAGTAACATCTCTGATGATCTCACCTTCATTACAGAAATAAAAGATAAGTATCATCATTGGTTTCTTTAAAACCAATCTAGCCTTGTGAAAACAGTGTGCCCTAACATAAACAACAACAACAACAACAACAACAACAAACAAGAAACAGAATTAATGTCCTCCATATCCATAGACTAAGCATAGTAGACTATAGAATTTTAAGCAGCTAGGATCTTCACCCCCTTTCTCACTCACTCATGTGAAAAAATATATATATATGTGAAGGCCAGAGAACAGCCTTACTTGTCATTCCTCATGAGATACCCACCTAGACTAGGACCTGGGACTCAGGGATGAAATTAGGCAGACTAGCCAGTGAGTCCCAAGGATCTGCCTGTTATGATTCCCCAGTGCTAAGGTAACAAGCGGGCACCATCATGCCTGACTTTCTAACTTCATGCTTAAAGAGGAAGCCCTTTTGAGATTGAATATCTCCCCAGTCCCCCAGTCTGTTAAAACCTAAGCCATCAGAAGCTTAGGAAACCTATCGCCTTTACAAAATTACATTCCAGGCAAGTAGTCTATGTATTGATGACTGGGAAAAAAAAAAGAGCTGATTCCATTGATCAGAAAAGCACCAGCAGCCACTGCCTGTGTCCCTCCTGCCTGTCTGCTAATTAGCTAGTATCGACCCAAGCCTGTTTAGGCCAAAAGCATTTTCCAAGGCTGAAAGTTCCAGTGATTTTTGCCTTTTAAGAGTCAGAGCTAAAAACAACCTTTATAGAAACATCACACAGGGACAATTTTTTTCTATATTTGGAACCTTTTGGGGAAGCGAGCTTCTTCTCTGAGAAATTTTAGCTCTCCCTCCTATAACACAGACATACGTGAAATGCCAGACCAAATCTATCATGATGAAGAGTGGGGGAAAAAGACCCTGGAGACACTTTTATTTGTTCCCCACAAAATGGAAGAAAGATAAAACCGCCATGCCCTTCCATGCATTGAGTTGGACTCACTGTCAGATCTTGAAAGCTCCATGTTCAAGATCATATCATCTTGGGCTCAGATGACTCACTGGGGTTTGTTGACTAGGTATTTGGCAAATATTCCTCTACATTTGCTCCTGGCATGCATGTCTAACAGATGTTAAAAGGTGAAATACTGACATTTTTATGGTATAATTAAAGCTCTCCTTATTTCTCAAGTGTTATTTAATTTAATTTTAATCAGAAGTAATAACCAGTCATAATTTCTGTAATAGTGACAGTCCAATTCCGTGTAAGACATTACCTATCATCCTTTAGGAAAAAGTCTTTCAGAAAGATGGTTTCTGGCTTATGTCTATTTAGTGGCTTTTAAATATATGGAAGCAATGAACTTACACTAGCCAAAAAAAAAAAAAAAAAAAAAAAAAAAAAAAAAAAAAAAAAAACTTAAAGTGGTTCTATAAAAGATATTTTTAAAAATGTAACCAGGGTCTCAATGCAATGCTTATTAGCTTTTAACTATAGTGGGAGGTGTGTGTGTGTGTGTGTGTGTAGACTGTGATAAGAATATACTTACTAGAAATTCCCGACTTTCATTTATCAGATCTGATGATATTGAAATTAGATATTGAAAAAGTCCTGAATTTAATTTGAGAATATTCTATTGGCTTTTCTCATCATTATGACAAAATACTCAACAAGAATAAACTAAAAAAACTAAAAAAAAAAAAAAACAAAAAACCAAAAAAAACAACAACAAAAAAAAACTATCCTGGCTAGAAGTTCAAGGCTATATTCCATCATAGTGGGGATGGTGGCAGAAGCCAAAGGCTGGGGGTTCACATTGCACCTAGGATCAGGAGGCAGAGTGAAGAGGGAGTTAAGCTGGTCTACAAGACTTCAAGCCCTGATACCAGTGTTCCTCTTTCTCCACCAAGATTCTACCTTCTAAAGGTTCTACAAGCTTCCTAAGCATTGTCACCAGGTGGTCCTAGTTGTTCAAGCACAGGGGACTATAGTGGACTTTAAGATTAGGAATCTGAGCTGGGGAGGAATCTCAAAATTGTCCATTTCAGTTCTAGCACTACCGCTGGTGATGAGTTCATCTAACCTTCAGATTTCACTAATGTGACTCATAAAACCTAAGTGTAGGTCCTGAATTTATATTCTTAAACATTAAAATATCCCTAAATAATAGCAAGTTTGGTTTATTTTCAAAGATAGCATGGGGTTGGTAATGTGCTACACATTGTTTGGCTGTAATTGTTTTATATAATAACTAATGGTCCCCGAGATAGCTTTGTACTGACTGGTTGTTTTTATTAGTTGACTCATTTGGAGGAAATATTGGTAGTGCTGTAGTGGAAGTTTTGGTATCATTAAAAACTCAGTTATGTTATGTGAATATTTTTGTTTGTTTGTTTGTCTGTTTTGCTTTAATCCCTGGTGTAGGATATGGGGCTGCTTTAGATTATCCACAGAAGCTGATTATTTGCCTTGTTTATGCCCCGAGGGCATGATCAATGACAGCTCCAGATAGTTTACTTGTCGGACTCTGAGAGAATGATTCCAGAGCCTGGAGAGAGGGCTTTGAGAAAGAAGAAGGCTGCTGGTGTTCCCCTCTGCTGTTCTTGGTAGCTGTTGAAGCAGTTTGATGGGAAGAAGTTGAAGACGTCCTGAAACAAAGATCGGGCTTGCCCCAAGGAACTCAACGACCCTAACCAGCAGGAAATAGCTAAAGAGAATTATGCCCCTTCTCTCCACTAACCTCCTTTCTCTGCTACCTGGTAGTGGGAAGTTGGAAGATATTAGGATGAATAAGGGTTGGAAGAGAGAGAGAGCATGATGTAAGAACACCATTAAAATAAAATATATTTTAAAAGACACTAACACAGTGCTAAAAAAAATATTCACATGTGTTGCTTTGGGGAACACATTTAGACATTTGTGTCTAAAAGGTTGTTGAGCACATGCGCTATAGTCAGAAATGTAGGATGTGGAAATCTTGAGAGGGAAGAATGTTCTAGAAACATGTTTGTCTATGATGAGATAAGATTGAATACAGCACATCTCTCTTTAAGAGAGTAACAACACAAGTACTAGAGAATTATCACGCCATCTTGCTCATAGAGGGTGAAAGGATAGGTTCATTCTAGTGAGACCTGCAGCACAGGCAAGACCTAGGGATGTGGGAAGTACAAGTATAACACTGTTTCATTAGACAAAAGGTAATCACAAGATTTGGACCTAGGTGGAAAGTGGACTACCCTCTGTAAAACAAACAAACAACAACAACAAAAAAGAAAAACCCTGTAGGAATGTGAGGGACAAACTTCAATGGCCAAGGTAGTGTCCTTTGGATGTATTAATTAGACCTGTGTGGAACAATATGAACCCTTGTAAGAAAGAATTAAACCACACAGTTAACTTTGCCAGACAATATCAGAAGAAATAGGTCCAGAGAGATGGCTCAATGCATAAAGGCACTTGCTTTCAAACTTTATGAGCTAAATGCAGTCCTAGAACCCACACTGAAGAAGGTAATCATCTCCGACAAGTTGTACTTTCCACTTGCGCACCATACCAAGTGCATATACACAAACATACCAATGAACAAATACATAGACAAATGAAATACAACAAAGCTTTACTATATAATTTTAAAATGAGAAGGTATAATAGAAGTTCATGATATAATTTTAGGAATACATTGATTAATCTTACATTAAAATAAGTGGACTTTACAGTGAGAGAAACACAAGGGAGACATACAGGTAGGAAATGTCACAAAAAAGTACCATTTTATACAGAAAGTTTTAAGAAGATTCAGAAAGTTGAATATCTACTCAAAAATGAATTTGGAAAGGAAACCTTTGTTATAAATGTAAAGATATTAGTCAGAGGGCTAACGGGAGGATCCTCGGATAAGAGAGTAAATGCTCTTGGAGTAGGCCCATGCTTGGTTCCTAGCACTCAGATCTATGTTTTTAAAGCTGAGAGAAGGCAAGTTAAGTCAATCAGCTTGGAGAGGAGTTTGAGCCAGAACAGCTGAGTTGAACAAGCCAGCCAGAGTTCAGAAAGAACTGGAAAAGGGTCAGTTATTCAGCAGTAAGCCTCCAAGATGGCAATTGCATTAGGCAAGTAAAAGATATTTTTAAACATAGTACCTACCTGCTCTTAATAATTTTGTATGATTTTCAATGTGTTACATACTGATCCTGGCACTTCCCTCAAACTCATTTAATGTCTCTATATTTAGAACTTAATATGATATCTTAATCACAATGAAAATGGATCATTAGATATTTTTCGTTATGCTTACAGTTGTGTACGAATTTCATTGTTATTCTATACAACTTATCTGAAGGTGATTGCCACGTGACTTTTATGCCAATAAATATCAAATTTTTCATTGAGATGGAAAAATATGGTCATTATTTTTGGAAGGTTGCTAAACCATCTTATGTCAGATGACATCATATGCATACTAAGGAGAAGTGAGTGTAATTATTTGCTAGCATACCATCATTTCAAAGTAATCATTTATTTTCAGCATAGGTAACTTTAATATTGTATAATAACAGACAAAAGAGATACATAACATTTGTAAGACAATATGATGAATAAATACTTGTAAGAGAGTAACACGTGAATATAAGACCAGCCTGAGACAAATTCTATAACTACTAAAACTTAAAAAATGTCAAGTATGTGTTAGGCATGTTGGTGTACACCTGTGGCCCCAGCACTTGGGAAGCTGAAGCAGGTAGCTCATGAATTGTATGACTATATGAATGCAGTCAAGGCCAGCTTATACTACAGAAAAAAATTACAAATTAGCCTAAAATACAAAGGTAATTTTCTTTATAATGAATAATTAATGAACTGGGGATAGGACTATGTTGGTGGAGTGCTTGCCTAGCATTCAGAAGCCCCCAGATTCCATCCTTAGCACTAGATAAACTAGTATGGTAATACATGCCTCTAATCTCTAAACACTGAGGACAGAAGAAGGAGGATCACAAGTCCAAGGCCATCCCTCAGCATACAGGAAGCCAGTCTGGAATATATGATATCTTGTCTAAAAATCATGCAAACATGTAAGAACAGCAGCAAAGGGAAACAAAACATGCCACATATATATGCAGGGAAGATGGTATTCTAGGTTCAATTCTGTTCTCATGAAAACAGGCCCTGAAACAAAGCATTTCTGGGGAGAAAGGGCTTAATTTACTTTACAATTCCAGGTCACAGGCAATCGTATGTTGAAATCAAAGCAGGAACATCAAACAGCTAGCCACATCATATCTAAAGAGAAGAGAGAGCGATGAACACATCCGTGCTTTCCTGGCTGCTTGCTGGATTGTGCTCACTGCAATTTATTTGATCTTAGGCTGATAAGGAGTCCCAGGCTAGGAAATGGTGCTGCCCACAGTGGGCTTTGTCTTTCCACACCAATAACCTAAATTAAAGCATACTTCTTCACACAGAAAAGTATGTCCACAGACCCACACAATGCAGACAATCCCTTGCTAAGTCGCTCTTCCCTGGCGATTCTAGATTGTCTCAAGTGGCCAGCTGAAGAAGATCATCACAGAGGATGGTCTTGTGTGCCTGGTGGACATGTAAAATGGTACACCTTATAGAAAACAATTTGACAGTAACACAATGGCTACAAGCATTTTTAAAAACAAGGTATTATGGCCTGTGCCCTCAAATATCAATTTGTGTTCAAATATCCATGACAATGTTACTTGTCAGTACGCAAAACTGAACAGAAACAAAAGCAACAAAAGTATTCTCCAAATATCTGTCCACTGGTAAAGAAATCATCAAACTATGGCCTATTCTACAATGGTTCAGTGCTCAACATTGATAAAGAAAAAAAAAAAAAAAAAAAAAAAACAACAACACTGATGCTTGTATTATAGAAAAATCTACAAGAAAGCCCTACATTGAGCAGAAGTAGCCAGATACAAAAGATTCCACATGTATGTAAAGTTAGAGAACAAGAAAAATAAATCTAAAGTGATAAAAATTGTGTCATTGATTGCCTGGAGTGGAAGACTATGAAAGCTGCCAAGAAGCAGTTACATGAGTTCATTGATCTGACAGAATCATCAAAGTTGTAATTAATATGTACACACACAATCATATGCCAATTATGCTTTAAAATATTGAGATTGTAGGGCAAAAGAAATATACGTATTCAAAAGAGCCAAAACCTTTCTCTAAACTTGACATTATTTTGTTCATAAACATAATAATTCAAAAAGTTATGGTAAGTTTAAAATAATTCACATAAAGTGAAAACCATTTCAAGTGTGTACTGACAACATTGATTTATTGTGTGTAGCCATCTTGAGATGACTACATTGAGGCAGAAGCAATGTCAACCTTCAAATTTCTTTTCTTAAACACATTTAAGCTAAAGAGAATTGTCAAGTATTCTTTAAGCTGCTTTTAATATCGATGTTTAAACACTCTCTCTCTCTCTCTCTCTCTCTCTCTCTCTCTCTCTCTCTCTCTCTCTCTCTCTCTCCTCTCTCTCTCTCCTCTCTCTCTCTCTCTCTCTGTGTGTGTGTGTGTGTGTGTGTGTGTGTGTGTGTGTGTGGCGTTCACTCCATGGCACATAGGCGGAGGTCAGAGGACAACTTAGGAGCTACTCTCCTTCCTTTAGATGAGTTCTGGGATTTGAACTTAGGTCATCAGTTGTAGTGACAAGTTCCTTTACTCACTGAGCCATCTTACTGCCCATGCTTTTTAATATTTCTAACTAATGTGTATGTATGTATACACATGATATACATAAATAAATTTACAGTGTTGGTGCTTATTATCAGACCACTCTGCAAGTGCCAGCTCTATCAGCTCATATCAGGCAAATGGATGAGTGGGTAAAGTGCTTGGTGCTCAAGTATAAGAAACTGAGTTCAGATCCCCAGTATCCATGTAAAAACTGGGAATGGTATCAATTACCTGTAATCTCAGAGCTGGGGAGGCAGAGACAGAATTTCTGGAAGTTTGGTAGCCAGATAGCATAGCCAAAGTGCTGAGCTCCAGGTTCATTGAGAAACCCTGTCTGAGAAAACAAAATGATGACCAATAAACAAGTATTCAAATTTGACCTCTGGTTTGCACATTTGCACACATAAGCATGCACACTAACACAAGCATGAACTCCCCTCCCCCAAACATATGCACACAATTATGCCCAAGGACATATCTGACAATGTCTGACATCGCTCCACTTACTGAGTATGCTGGCGTAGGTAGATGGGAAAGAATTGAATCACAACAGGTACATCATGGAACAAAGAGGAGCAGGATAAAGATTGGAGTGCTTTTCTTCTAGTCCAGATTCTGCCCGTAGAGAAACATGGGAGTCATTTTCCTTCTTTGGGCTCCAGTCCTCTTGTTCTCTGAAATAGCATATTAAGGCTAACTTTGTGCCCAAGTTCCAATATTTAACTAAAAGTAGATATATGGAAGACACAGACCTTCAGAATAGCACAAATAGTCAAGAAGAAAAGCATAATCCCACAGGGTAGCATACATCAATGTGGCGAGAGTCTTGATGACAATCCAGAAGTGTGAGCACATCCATAAAAGCAAACCTGAAGAAATTAAAGAAACTCAGGGGACTGTGGGAAGCATCACAGGGTCTACCATAAAAACCCTGGTCCTGAGCACCAGCATTCAATGCACTTTAATCCCTGAATATGACATAATATAAGCAGCTGTCTCAGGATCTTGTCGCCAAGCCTTTTCCACCATACTGAAGTTCATTCTCAAACTGTGAACCAAAACATATTTCCTTCCATAAGTTGTTCTTACCATCTATTTTCTCAGAACAAGACAAAAAATTAATGGAGGTGGGGATTCAGAATGGTAATGATGATGATGATGATGATGACGATGACGATGATGACAACAATAAAGATGATGATTTTGGTCCTACTGATGTAGCTCAGGGCTTGTTCAGCCATGCAATCACACAACTGTTAGGCTGCATTTCAAGGATAGAGTACCATAACATACAAAGGAAATTGCAGTGTAGTGTGTCTTAATACCAGATACCACACCTATGACAGAGCAAAACTTATTCTGGTTGAATCATGGATTCCCCTGTATTGTTCATGAATTGAGAACAAAGCAATAACAGTCAATGACATAGGGGCATATGGGTCACGTCAGTGTTTCACTCCCATTTCTCTTCTTCCTCCCACATCCTAAAACAGGATGTGTCCATAGGTGGCAGCTGCCTAGAAAAAAACATTGTCAAGCATTATAAGATACTTGTAAAGGTGCACGAAAAAGTTTAGCTTAGGCAGACACACTAGTGTTCTTCCCAGAAAATCCTCTTCTGACACAGACAGACCCCAGGAAGATCACGGGGTAGTAGAGAGGTCTAAGTTTGCTTGTTTCTATCCCTTAGCTGCATCAGAATCACAGTGGTTCTTACAAAGTGAGCAATTTGAGGAAAACCAATGAAACATCTCTGGAGTCTAACAAAACATAAGTGGAACAAACAGGTAAGAAAATGTGTGTCTGAATGAAGGAATGAAAAGACAATTATACCAGACAAAAGAGAGTTTATTTTTGAAAATATAATTTTCTATGTTTGTGTGTGTGTGTGTGTGTGTGTGTGTGTGTGTGTGTGTGCACGCGCACGCATGTGAATGTAGGTGTTTCCTGAGGCCAAAAGAGGTTGTCAAATCCATAGGAGCTGAAATTACACCCTGTTGCCAGTCATCAACGTGGGTGTTGGGAACTGAACTGGGGTCCTCTGTAAAAAGCAATACACACTCTTAACCACTGAGCCATCTCTATGGGACCAAAAAGAATTAAAATGGAAAACACAGCATGAATAAAAGAAATGTTTAACCACTTTAAAAGAAAAGCGAAGTCCTGAATTTGTGTTGATAGATATGGGCCAGGCATTTGATAAGCTCCAACAGCTTCTCTTTACTTTTTGGAAAACTAGAAACAGAAAATGTTCAAGATTAGGATAGAGTGGTTCAGTTCGAGAAGCTGGCTTGATGGGTAAAGGACTTGCTGTGCCAGTGTGAGCACTGAGTTCAGAGAGGCAGGGTCCACATAAACAATGGGCCATGTAACACAGGTGCCTATAATACAGTGTATTGCATGAAGAGATGGGATTTGAAGACAGGACACTTCCCATAATCTCATCTGGCTCATACAGCAGTGAGGTGTAAGGCTGACACCAGAGTCTGTCCTCTGACCACTACATGTTTGATGCCCTAAGTTCACATAAACATGGAAGAGAGGACAGTCTCAACAAAACTGTCCTTTGACCTCTATATACATGCATACCCTCATCTCACACACACACACACATACACACACACACACCTGTTCACATATACACAGTAATAATAACTATAATAATAAAATAAAAAGAAATAAAATAAAGATTGAGGAAGACACTTGAGGTTTACATCTGGCTCTACATTCACACACTCCCATACAAAATAAAATTTTAAAAAGTTAATTTTAAAAAATGAGCCATGTTTTCAAGAAGGACATAAAGGTTCCCTTTGAGGCCACACCTCAATGACTTAAAGAGCCCCTAAAAGTCCCTATTTTAAATGTTTAATCATCTCTCAAAAGCTTCAATCTAAGAACCAAGTCACTACACATGGAGTTTTCAGGGGCACTCATAAACCCTATTGCCACCCTTGCCAAAATTCTAAGATATTATTAATTGACAATTTAGCCATTATACAAACAAAAAAGCATGGGAAAAGCTAGAGCTATAACCTTGCTTTCCCTAATAAAACAAGGTGTCATAAATCAAAAGTAATGATGAAAGGGGAGAATTAGGCTGAGACAGACAGGAAAAATGATAAACACTGTAATGAGCAACATAAAATGGCAAAACCATTAATGAGTGTCCGTGGGGAAAGGATAAGACAATTATTGTACAGATGAAAAAACTTCTTACAAAACTGGACCAATCTTCAAATACAAAGTCTAGCTGAGGGACTGAAGAGACGGCTTAGCAGGCATGAGTATGTGTTGCTTTTGCAGAGAACCCAAGTTCAGTTTTCAGTATCCATGTCAGGAAGCTCATAACCAAACATAACTCCTGTCCCAGGGGCTATGACATGCTCTCCTGGCATCTACAGGCATGTGCACTTGTTCATATATACACACAGAGACATACACAGACACATAAACACAATTAAAAACAAGACAAATCTTTAAAGCTAAGTACACAAATTACAGTTGACTAAAAAAGGTATAAATGTCAAAGATGAAACAGAAAGTTTAGAAGTCAAAGATCAAAGAATATCTTAATCTACTGTGTTTTTGTTGTTTGCTGATTTGAGTTATTGCACTGAGAAAGAAATGGCTTGATAGTGTAACTATTTAAAAGCTAAAACCTTCCGTCTTTCTATTCAAAATATGACAAGTAAAAACAGGTCATGGTAGGGAGTGGATATCTGAAATCTGAAATAATTATGTTTGGCAAAGAAAAAATATTATCTATAACCTAGTAAGAATTTTGACACTTCAATGAGAAAAAAATTAAAAAAGAGTAAAAATCTTGAGAACTGTTGTACAAAGAACTATACACAAGTAGGAAGTTACATTAAAAGACATTCCAGGGGCTGGATGGATGCACTTGGGCTATTCCATGGGACCAGAGTTTGATTCCCAACATCCAGGTAGGGAAGCTCACAACTGCCTTTAGCTGCAACAACATCTGAGCTCTAGCCATTGTTAGCACCTGCATTCATGCAGGTACACACACACACACATACACACACACACACACCACACAGAGAGAGAGATAGCGAGGAGAGAGAGAGAGAGAGAGAGAGAGAGAGAGAGAGAGAGAGAGAGAGAGAGAGAGAGAGATCTTTTAAAAAAGAGATTTTTTTTTTTTTTTTTTTTTTTTTTTGTCCACAGATTTTAGAATTTCCTTGCTTTTAATAGCTGAGTAGTATTCCACAGTGTAAATGTACCACAGTTTCTTTATCCATTCTTTAACTGAGGGACATTTAGGATGTTTCCAGGTTCTGGCTATTATTAGTAAAGCTGCTATGAACATGACAAATGGATGGGACTAGAGATGGTCAGACTGAGTGAGTTAACCCAGAAGCAGAAAGACTCACATGGTATATACTCACTTATAATTGGGCACTAGCCCAAAAGGCATGTCCCATGAAAGTCTTCACTTACCAGGAAATTGGGATAGATGTGAGGACATCCGACTGAGACTCTAGGTAAGAGAAGTATAGGAGATGGGGAAATAGAAAGACCCAGAAGGTCCTGAAACCTACAAGAAGAACATCATGATGGGTGGATCGGGGCCCAGGGGCATCTGATCAAACTATTGTACTAACCAAGGACAATACAATAGTAAACATTGAACCCCTACTCTGATCTACCCAATAGACAGTATATTCTCCACAGTTATGTGGAGAGTGGGGACTGACTCTGACATGAACTCTGATGCTCCATATTTGACCACCTCCCCTTCATGGGGAGGCCTGATGGCACTCAAAGAAAGAATAAACAGGCTACCAAGATGAGACTTGATAGCCTATGACCATATAGTGGGGAAGGAGGTCCCCCTCTGTCTTAGACCTATGGGAGGGGAATAGGGTGAAAACAGAAGGGAGGGAGGTATGGGAAAGTACAAGTGATGGGATGGCAATTGAGTTGTAATTTGAATAAATTAATAAAATTTAAAAAGAGAAAAAAAGAGATTCTTAAATTTGGAGTCATCAGAATATGTGAAAGTTAAAATCATAATGAAATACTCTTCCCTACCAACAGGTTAGCCAAAATTAAGTTAATTAATATGTATGGTAGATATAATTAAGAATACTCAGATATTCTCAGAAGGCAATTAAAGAATGAGAACACAAAGATTACAAGAACTCCTAAAAATCTGCTATTATTTTAGAAGATTTAAAAATACTTAAACCATGATATCCAGGAACTGCTATTTTTGGATTTATGACTTAACAGTTCTCTCTTACATGAACCTCAGATTATTGGTTCAGTATAGCACATTTAGCCAAATCTTAAGGTGTATGGCTATCATCCTAGTGTCAAAGAAACTGAGGCAGAAATGAGTAAAAGCTTGAGGCAAGTCTTTACAGCTTAGTGAGACCATGCCTCAAACTGAAATTTTCAAAAAGGGAGTGAGAATGTTGCTCAAGGGTAGAGTGCTTACAAAGATCAGACAAGGCCCTAGGTTCAACTACCAATACTTAAAAACAATATCAAAATGCCTATAAAACTCAATACTCATCAATAACAAGGCACAAAAATATGATATATACACATCATATAAAACTACATATCTGTGAAAATGAGTGTTTAATATGTATGTGTAATAACACAGCACAGCTCTTGCTCTCACAGGAATACAGTATTGAATAAACATAAAGATAGAAAACAATAGGACTCTTGGAACTTCCAAAATAATATACAGGATGAAGTATCATCCTACTTCAATATATATATATATATCTCATGAGAGATAAAAACTGTCCCAAGAGGAAACATTGGGGATATTATAGGGGAATTACTGATTATAATGAAATATAACAGGGGGCTTGGGAAGTCAGTGACCCTATTGTCCTTTGTTCATTGCAGGTGACTATCAACTCTCTCATAAAGAGCCGGACACATCACCTCCAGAACTTTCCCAGAAGAGCAGGGAATCCTCCTTACAGAGACAGACAGGGGGTGAATGGAGAAGAACTAATGAGAAACCTATGCCTGTCTCTTTAGCTCTCAGATTATTGAAACAGTGGACTCCAACACTCTCCTAGGAATCTAAGGCTAGGTAAAGGAAACAGGTAAATCCTAGTGTGCCCCCAGAAAGAGACTAACAGCTTATCAGTTCACCCTGAAAGAGAGAGGATCCCATATCTTGATGGATCAATGATGGGCAAGAAGGATCACATCTTGACTAGGCCTGTTTGGATGTGAAATTTTCTTGTCCTTTTTATAAACCCAAGTCTTGTGTCAGGGTCCCAGGATGGAGTTGGAGGGGTTTCTGGACCTCTTTGATCCCTTTCCAATATGGTCACATTGGGTAAACCTCCTCTGGATAAGTCTATTTAGTTGAACTTATAAGGATGGGCGACCACGCCTAGCTTTTTAGGGCTGTCACATTCAGGCTTTGACCTGGACAACTCTGGTAACAGTACAACATTCATCTTCATGACTCTCTAGTTATTCTTTGTCTTCCTGTTACCTACATACTTTGGGCAGTCCTGTATGATGGAAAGTCATGTGTCCAGTCTACAGTCGATGCCGATTCGTTCACATACGAAACTTGACATTCTCTAAAATATTGAGGCCAGAGGAGACCATTTCAGAACATTAGTAGATGGGGTGATATTCAGATTCAAATACTTCCTTCTGTCCAACAAACACTTGTTTTTCTTAAGGCTCAGGAAATATAGGCAGCATTGGCAATACTATTCATTACCTGTTCATAAAGTATTTGTCAGCTCTATTGTTTTTAATTTTTCGAAACAGGCTCGTTCTGGCCTAGAACTTACTATGTGTAGGGTAAAAGAACAAAGCAACTTGACTTTTACATGACCCCAAGGCCAGAGCCAAGAAAAAGAACACCCTGACCCTGCTTGGTTCCAAGACCAAGACCAGGGTTAAGAAAAAGAATCCTACCAGTCCCTGAGCACAAAATCCCACCAATCCCTAAGCTTGCTCCAAGGTCAGGCCATAAAAATTCCACCAATCTCACCAGATTCTAGAAAGCATCCCACACACATACCAATCAAGAAACCCTATGTAAATTCTGCCTTCCGCTCATTTCTCTGATGATTCTCACCCAAGTAGAGGCCCCTACTCTCCTGTGTTCTCTCCACCCAATAAATCTCTTGTGTGAGGTTTGTTATTTGGTGAAACTTTGTAGTATTCCTTGGCTCCCAATTGCCAGGATACCTAACATGCCCCCTCCACAGAGCTAGAACACTTTTGTTGGGGAAACCTTTTTCCTCATGACTGTAACACGTATGCTATATAACTAAAGATGACTTTGAACCTCTGATCCTTCTGCCTCCACACCTTAAATCCTGGGATTACAGGTAGACACCAAACAAACAAACAAACAAACAAACAAAACAAAACAAAACAAAAAACAACCCCTCCCCAAAAAAAACATGTTTAAGGTCTTAAACCTGTAAATGTTACAACTCTGATGAGAAAGGTATCTCCCAAAAAGTTACAGCTCTGAGGGGAAAAGCATCCTGGCAGTTGCGAGCTAAGGAATACAAGACTTCACATCACACAACAAACTTCAAATAAGAGCTTTAATGAAAGAGTCACCAGAGGGTGGCTGCCTCTACTTGGCTGAGAAGGAGCAGACACCTGATCAGAAGGCATTGTTTACATAGTTTCTTGGGTGATGGAGTGTTCTAGGATGGACATTTCCAGGGTGAGGGTTGGTGAGATTTCAAGTACTGAGCTTGGGATTCTTTCTTTGTAGAGTAAGGGCTGGGGCTGGCTATTAGGACAGTGAGAACACTCTGTGGGTGGACCCTGGTGGTTGGAGATCCTCAGGAATTGGACCTGGCTACTCATACCCCTTGGGTGGCTCACACAAGCATGAAGGCTTGATCCCAAGACTTCATGCATGCTGAGAAAGCACTCTATCAACAAAGCTGAATTGCCTTCCCCAAACACCTGCATTAATACACTTAATCAAAAGTGTTTTAGTGGAAGTGTATCAGTAGCCGTTTCTATGATTCTACAGCCTGTTGCTGCTTTGAATCAGATGCACTCATTCAGAGGTTTGTGTGGAGTTACTTTTGTTTAAGGTCAGTGGCAGTAGACTCTGCTGGCAGCCTTTGCAAAGAGTAGATGGTGGTAAATTGAGGGAAAGATATTTTTCAACTTTAGTGTTTCGCTAACCTTTACTGATCCTGACACTGGGCTGTCAGATTCAGACATTCTCCAATCAATAACTATCACTCAAAGAACAAGAGCCCCTAAGTAGTATGCACAGCACCATGCTTAAGACTGGCATCCAAGCTCTGGGTGTGTGTCCCCAGATGCTCAGAAATCAATTGTCAAGGCTGCTTCTGGCAGGTGTGGGATATCAACCTCTCAGTCTCCAGGGAGGAGCAGGAGCCCTCAGACTCTTCAGCTTTCTCTCTGCCCTAAGTGATCTTACATCATCTTAGCCCTCATTCTTTCTCTGTCAATAATGCCCCTGCCTCTAGTGGCTAAAGAAAGGTCAGGAAAGGATTTTTTTCTATGAATGCTATCAGGCTTATAATTCCTGAAAGATTTTACGTTTTGAAAACCTGTGTCAAGGGGATATATTTCTGCTCTGTGAGGCCTTTTGTAGATGGAAAAGGCTGGTTTTATACTTTTAGATCTTTTTAAATTTTCTTTAAAATCTGCCTCCCAGTTTGTCTGAGTAGACTAAACACAATGAACAATGAAATCCAAAGGTTGCCCGAAGCCCTCCAAATGGTAGAGGAGCCAGCTACTTCAGACGCCTGGTTCATCCAAAGTTAGAAAAATCTGGTCAGAATCCTGAGGGACCGAAGATGGTGGCTGTTTCTACGCAACAGGATATTTGAGTTGAAGATAACTTTATGGAAACCTTATTCCCCTAGAATAGAAGGAATTCAAATTAGGCAAAGCTCTGAGACCCTGAAGCCTACCCCTCCAGCCAGCCTTCCCTTTGATGAAAATATTTCTGAGATGAATTACATCCTTTCTTTCCTTGAGACAAAGTACTCTCATGCAGGCACCTGTAATGGTTAATATTGATCATCAGCTTGGCGAGGTCTAGAATCACCTAGGAGACATGTGTTCTGGGTATATCTGTGTGGGAAGTGCTTCACTGGGCTGACTGAGTTGGCAAGACCCACTCTAAATGTGTGCATCACTGAAAGCTAGGTGCTTGGAATTCATAAGAAGTTGAAAATGAGCTGTACACAGCCTTCATCTCTCTCTGCTTCCTGACTGAGGGAGTAGTGTGTCTACCTGCGACTAATGCCCATCCATGATGGACAGTACCCTCAAACTATGAGGCAAAAGGACCCTGCTGCTTTAAGTTGCCTTTGTCCAAGTATTTTGTCATAGCAACAAGAATAATAACTAATTGGACACCGTAACTTTTATCTAACTTGCACGTCACCACCTGTGCTCCAGCCAGGTCCCACCACTCACTTTCAATAAGCCTACTGACAGAGTCAAAGGATTCCTTTAATGAGTCTACATTGGGAATAGGTCCCTCTTCAGTGCCCTGAAGTGAGATTAAAGCTTACATAGAATTCCAAGTATATGCACATCTAAGCACTGCTAGTTAAGGAATGGTCCCACCCCCCACCCCCACCATTGTCAGAGCTTTGGTTTCACCCTCATGGTAGAGTTACAATGTCATATAGAACAACCCTCTGAAACAGATTGTTGTTATCTTCGAGAGCTTGGCATAGCCCTGCTTGCCAAAGGTCATCACATCTGGGTTTCTTGTTGATGTTTCTACCTGGAAAGAAATCCTGATGAATAGTGGGCAAGTCTTCCCTAAGTGTACCTAGACTCAAGGTCTCTGGGAAAGGTTAAAGAATGTAGGTAGAGAATTGGAGAATTGAAGGTTTGGGTGGGGGGCAGGGGGTCTACTCCATCTGCGCAGCCATAGGGAGTCATTATCCATGCTGGCAACAGACCTTCAAGGGTGGATACTTTAAGGTACTTGCAGTCCTGCCTGTAACCCCTCACTCATACTTTGTATGTAAGCCTGGAAAACTCATGAGTTTCCCAGAGTGAACGTTGGTGAAGTTGTACCTTGTTTTGCTGTTGTGCTGCTACCTCTGCCCACACACAGAGGCAGTATTACAGATCTGAGCAGCCTGGCTTGCCCTTTAAACTGTTGCTGGAGATTTGAACTCATGTCCTCATGTTTTTATAGCAACTGTTCTTCTACGCTAACCCATTTACTGTGAATTTTCTTTGTTGAATTATTGGAGTGTTTCCAGCTTATCACAGCTACAATTAAGAAGATTAAAAAATAAGCAGGTGTGTGAAAGGTCTAGGATATAGGATTGAATGTAGCATATAGGATATAAGATTCATTGATGGGGGTGAAAACTGTTTACTGGAAGTGTTAAGGTCACAGAAGTACAGTGGCGTGGTGAGAACACTGAAGAAAAATCAGGCCCTTGAGGTAGAGTTGGGAGAGGTCTCTTCTTAAATGTCTCTGAAGACAGGGGCTTCAAAACAAAGAGTCTACAAACAGCAAGGCTCTCTGATTGCACAGCAGGCTCTAGAGAAGGGGCAGGGAAGATGCATAGCCACAGTTGCCACAGGTGGCCCTTTGATGTGTCCAAGATAGAATGGCCAGATATCTGCTAGATAGAAATTCACAAGCAGTGTCCTCTGTAGGGTGCCTGTCAGTATATTTGAGAAGGGCAGCCTGAGCAACATTCTGGGCTGGGTTTCAACAGGTGTAAAATAATAAAGTTTGTTGAGTATCTAAATTTTAATTGTATAGCTAACCAAACAACAAATGAATCCCATGCGGGAAACCAACTACACTGTCCCAGAAGACAACTTCAGCTTATTCACTTTCAATAGTCCATATAAAAGAATCATTCCAAGACACACTCCCAGCTCATGTGCCTGGTCCTAGCTTCATATTTGGATCATATGGTATGAATTTCGTTTTTCTCAAAGAGACTCTTGAGAAGGCCTCTTACTGAATATGGAGCACACCAACTCAAAATGGCTGGCTGGGCAAAAAGCTGAGATTGTCTTTTTTCTGCCTCCCCAACACTGGGCACATACATATCTTCAAGTGTCCATTTTAATATTATTTTTTGTAGGTAATGAGGACTTGTGGGGCACAGGACATTAAAGTCAGTTCATCAGGGTTTGTTGAGCCATCTCTACCAAACCAAAAAAAAAAAAAAAAAAAAAAAAAAAACCAAAAACAACAACAACAAAAAACCCAAACCATTTAATACTTATTTTTGTGTTGAGAAAAAATAAGTCAAAATAGGTACTCACTACCAACCCAAACAAATTTTCCTGCTTTGTTTATTTTTTTGTTGGGGGGGTCCTCTTCAACTCATTTTTCTTTTCTCCTGTCCCATTGACTCCTAAATAGCAACTTCACAATATTTCAAGTATATTCTCTTTACTTCTACATTAAATTGTTTGGTGTGGGAAGGCATTGTATATCCCTCCTTAAACGAAAATAAAGTTCCTTGGCTTTGCCACTCCTATTTAAATTTTGCTTGTATGTTCTTGCTTTGTCAAAAATAAAGAGATTGGGCTGGGGAAATGGCCCAATTGAAAGTAATACTTATGGGTCTGTGTTAACTCAGACCTAGGGGAGGGAAATAGCGAGAAAGAGGGAGGGAAGGAGGAACGGGAGGATACAAGTGAGGGGATAACAATTGAGATGTAAATTGAATAAATCAAAATTTAAAAAGAGAAAAAGAAAATTCTATTTACATATTGAATATGAGGTCCTGAGCTTTATCCCCTCAGGACTCATGTAAAAATGCTAGGTGTGGTGACATAACCTTGTAATCCCAGCACTAGGGAGGTAAAAACAGGAGGATACCTACAACTCCTTCTCCAGCCAATTTAGCTAAATGGTCATCTCTCAGCCAATGAGAGACCATGTCTCAAAAAAAGTGGGTGGTTCCTGTTGAACACACATACACACACACACACACACACACACACACACACACACAAACACACACACACACACCACCTAGTGATCATTCTGACATGCACACAGTTATTCCCTGACCATCTGTGTTCTCCACACCTGCCTAAGGTGCCATCTGGATCCTGTACTGTAAAGGAAACAGAGCTCCACTCTGACTTTTGTATAAGAAATTGTCAGAATATCTTTTGGTATATTACCAACAACTGAGAAGGAAGCCAAGAGAATATATCATAGTCATTTCAAAAATAAAACACTCAGGCTTACAGATATATATATGATTTTTTTCTTTTTTAAAAGATTAATTTTTAATGTGGGGTGTGTGAGTGTGTGTGTGTGTGTGTGTGTGTGTGTGTGTGTGTGTGTGTGTGTGTGTGTGTTTGACTGAGTATGATTTGCATGCCCATGGAGCCCAAGAGAGCACGAGTTCTTGCAGCTGTACTTTCTGTAGGTGTGAGGTGCTGGACAGGAGAGCTGGAAGTTGTAGTTGAGCTCTCTGAAAGAGTAGCAAGTGTTCTTCATCTCTCAAGTTCCAAGAAGTAGTTTTTAAAGATTACCATAATCAAGGGAAAGTGGGAATGTAGTCTCCCTCTCCCACAAATTAAGCAGCTGAGCTTCATGCATCTTGGGAAGTTGCAGTGGTCAGCACATTTGGAGTGTGATGAAAGTCTCACCATAGAAAAACCACCCTCTTGATCATTATCTCCCGTGCCAGACAAGTACTTCTATGATTTCAGTAGCATGGCTACTATATCTACATGTAGGACCATCACGGATAAAATGAGAAAAAATGTGCAGTTCCTAGTAATTTGCTCCCAAATTCTCCCTTCCAAATGTGTTTATTTTTTCTGTTAAAGAATAAATATTTCTGGCTTTCTAATTTAGTCTTTTGTAAGACTGTTAAAATGTGTTGAATTCCTGCTAGGCCATAATCTGTTAAAATGGATCTATGCTAATATGACATTGTCTTGGGTCTCATCCAATGCAGCAGGCACTTGGATACTGACATCTGCAAGTTCTCTCTTCTCTTAGTAGTCCACTCACACTTTTACTCTAATCCTACCTCTATAGCTCGTTGATGTATATAGAGTTACAATCTATTGTGGTGTAAATCGGAAATAGTCTCCATGCGCGCATGCATTTGAACACTTGGACTGTTGTTGGTGTCGCTGTTCAGGGAGGTTGTCACGCTTTTCAGGGCAGAGTGTATCTGAAGGAAGTATGTCACTTGGGGTGGTATTAGAGATTGTATAGCCTGTGTCTACTTCTATTTATCTCTCTGCTTCCTGTGTGTTGATGGAATATAATTTCTCTGCTTCTTGCTCTACCAGCATAGTCCCATGCTTCCACTGCCATTGTTGACTATAGCCTTCTGGCACAAGGAGCTAAAATAAACTCTTTCTTATTTTATCACAGTATCAGAAAAGTAACTAACATATATACTATATCCACAATGGTATTAGTAAAATATGCCATATATATATATATATTGCTTAAATAAACAAACCAAATACTTGATGTCATGAGTTTATGTCATGATCACAAGTGCTCATGGAGTCTAGAAGAGGGGATTGGATTCCCTGGAGCTTTGAGCTACCTGGTGGGCATTCTGGGAAACAAATTCAAGTCTCAGCCTGAATAACAGCTGAGCCATCTTTTCAGCCTATTGTGTTCTTTATATATATAATCTTATTTTGTAAGACAAGTAGGCTTGAGCTCACTCTGTAACCAATGCTGGCCTCAGACTTACTGTGAATTAATTATATGTGTTGGCTTGACATAAGCTGAGGTTACAACTGTGAGCCACTATGTCCATTCAGGTAAACTATTTTACTTTTGTCATTATTGTGCACAATTGATGTATGTGTTTGTGGGCAAGAATGTATCAGAGCACACACTTGAAAGCCAATTGACAACTAAGGGACTTGGTTCTCTCCTTTCACTACATATATTTTGGGAATTAGAGTCCTGTGGTCAGGCTTCAAGACAAGTTCTTTCAGTCCCTGAGGCACCTGTCAGGCCTCAAAGAAAGCCCTGAGAAAGATCATATGGTGTTTACCAAACTGCACACTGGCTGACAGGCTTACTCAGTACATATAGCTCCTTTCTGCTCCTCTCACCATGCCCCACTAACCTAAACCTCTCCAGTCCAGAGGCTTTCCTTTCCTTGCCCCAGCTCCTGATCCCTATTAAAACCTGACATTCCAGTTGTGTTCTCTCTTGGTTCTCATCTCTTGGCTCTTGGTCCCCTCTCTTCCTCTCTTTCTCCTCTTATGGCCTCAATCAATCTACTGGTCATGTCTCTTCCTTTTCTGAACTCTTCCAGATGGCCTTGTCTGTACTCTTCCCTCAAATCTACAATAAAATCCTTCTCCCAAAACACGTCTTGGGGCAGTTTTGTCCTCATGCCGATCACCATCACACTAGCCTCATCCTAGGGTTTATTTTATAGTTTATTTTTAAAACAATGACAACCCTATGACTTAACAATTCCATTATAAAAATATTATTTTAAAATATCATATCATATCATATATGTGCAGAACAGGCATGCACAAGAGTATACAGTAAGAAAGATCCAAAGATGGGGAAATAGATACAAATTAGTCTCCTTCACCCCCAAAAATCTAACAACAGAGTGAGTTTAGAAACAGAAATGCCAGAGAGACTTGCATAAATAGTAGAGTGTGAAAACAGACAAAATTAAGAAACACTAAAAGATTGATTTACAACGGTGATAACAGGCTCCAACTCTGAGTGCTTAGTGGGAGAGAACCAGGGAAGGGTCTCTGGCTCTAGGGTTGTGTCTTTCTTTCCTGTCTGTTGCTATGATAAATGTCCTGACAAGAAGTAGCGTAGGACTTATTTTAACTTACTATTCCATGTTATAAGCCATTGTTCTCAAGAAGTCAGCACATGAAGCTTAACGCAGCCACGCACATCACACCTACAGTCAAAATGCAGAGTCACTTAGTGATCAGCTAGCTTTATCTACCATTGTACAGTCCAGAGTCCCAAACTTGGGAATCACGCCACCCGCTTTCAGACTGCTTTTCCCACATTGATTAAGGCATTCAGGACAACCCTTATAGACACGTCCCAACCTGATATAATCCATCACTGAGACTTCCTTCCCAGGCATTCCTAGATTATATGGAGTTGACAGTTACAACTAATCATCACAGGCTGAAAAGTCAAGAGAATAAAAAGGTCTCTAGGAAGAAACTGAGCAGAAACAGAACTTTATAAGGGAGACTGGAAAGGCCAGTGAAGCAGGTGCTGAGAATGGATTTGCCATTGGCCATGCCACTATTCCGCCCAGGTGTAAATGAAGTAACTGAGATCCTGTTGTCAAATACTCTGCTATGAAGATTACACATTTCAGAACTCTGACATGTCTAGACACATGGATCCCACCTATATCCTGCCAATTAGACAGGAAATGAGTTTGATGGTCACAGATAGGTAAAAGGATGGCATTTTATCTGTTATTTCTCAGATTTCTAACTCATATCTTTTACCTCTTATTCCTATTTTACTCTATCTTTTCGCTTTTTTCCAGTTTTTAACTTCTTAACTATTGATATTCTTGGATATATATATATATATATATATATATATATATATATATATATATATATATACACATACACATATATATTATGTATAATATATATATATTATATATTGTATATTATATATAATTATCTTAGTGGTATCTGAACTTCTCAGCTTCTAAATCTGGTTGAAAGAGAATTGAGATACATTTGTGCTGCATTCAGAAACCAGGCTTGTTGTCAAATGATTGTTTTATTTTCCACCTTTCTCCTTGTAAGTCCTGGTGAACACCATAAGCCCATATGAGGACTATACAAATAGACCAATATAAAATAAGGAGAATGGGGTAAGCATGGCACAACAGAGAGGAAAACATCATAAATCAACTAAGAGAGAGCCAAGAACAGGCTGAAGAATGCAGCTGAATGTGGCGGATCCCCGGGCAAGTGTGAGGCCTCGGGCTTCAATCCCCAGCATCTAGCAAGAAGCCTATAATCTCAGCAATCCCAGTGACACGAGGATACCTGAAGCTTGCTGGATACACACTCTATCTGATTCTGTTCAGGGAGAGGCACTGTCTCAAACATAGCAACAACAACAACAACAACAACACACGCACACACACGTATGCATACACGCACAGCACACACCACACACACTACCGACACGCAGAAACCAAACACTCTTAAGCTGCAATGGTAAAATGTTTCCCATGGCAGTGCTAGACTCCAGATCTGAGGCGCAGCAGGTTGGCTGCTCTGATGAAGACTGCTCCATCATTCCAAGATGATGCCTTGTTGTACACTTAGGAAGACACAAGAAAAGGGGAACTAAAAGCAGTGCGAAGCATCTTTTATAAGAGCCCGTATCCTGTTGCTGAGAAGGGCAAGCTCCTTTAGTCACCCCTTTCTATAGCTTTTATTTTCACTTTTATGTGTATATGTGTGTGTGTGTGTGCGTGCGTATGTATGTGTGTGTGCGTATGTATGTGTGTGTGTATGTGTGCGTGTGTGTGTGCGCGCGCGCGTGTGTGGTGGGGTGCACGTGTGTGTGTGCATGTGTGTGTGCGTGTGTGTGTGTGTGTGTGTGTGCGTGTGTGGTGGGGTGCACAGAGGGGGTCATAGGGCATCCTGGCAGAGTCATTTCTCTCCTTTCATCTTTATATGGGGTCTAGGAATTGCACTCAGGTCACCAGGCTTAGCAGAAAGCCTCTTTATTTGCGGACCTACATCACTATGCCTTGGTCACGTTTTAAAGTCATTAATATGTATTTGACCTATCAGGTGGTGAGTTTTCAATGAGTGGATCTTGGAGGGGACATATTCAAATTCCATCATGAAATAAGTTAAGTATTGCCTTGCCATCTTAGGAGAAGGTGACACAGGATAAACAAGCAAAAAATAAACAATAAAAACAAACAAAAAAACCCTCTCTTCATTCTAGATTTAAGCAAAGATGGGCTATTCTCCAAGTCAGGTGGACTTTCCAGAATAAGGGAAAACGTTGAACTCAGAACTTGGGGTCCATTCAGATGACTTTGAGCTAAAGACATTTCCTGTCAAGCCTGATGATTCCATTCAACCCCTAGGACTCGCATAGTGGAAAAAGAAAACAGTCTTCTTCCAACCTCTACAAACACACTGTGCCATGCACATGCCACACAGAGCACCCTAAATAAAAAAAAAAAATGTAATAAAAGAACTAACTAACTAAATAAAACTAGAGACTTGGAATTCTTGGTGCACTGTTTAAAAAAATATAAGCTCATGGAGAGATGGCTCAGTAGTTAAGAGTGTTTGCTGCTCCTGCAGAGGACCTAGGTTCAGTTCCCAGCTCCCAGCTCCAGCTGCTTACTAATGCCTACTGCTCGGCTTCTGGGAACCAATGCTGTCTTCTGGATCCCCAACACAGACACACAGAAATAAACATAATCTTTTTATTAAAAAAGCAAGAAATTCTTGAATGCTTGCAGTAAGGCCATTTGCATTTATTTAGTTTCTGCCAAGTTCCATTTAATTTGTTTGCAATCCTGGGAATATTTACAGCAATACGGAACAGTAAGGTCTGCGTGTTCATTACACAAACCATTGACTCAAAGCAGATACCCAATTTGTAGACAATTTAAAAGAAGAGAAATGGAACCCCATTCTATTGAATTCCCAAGCTTTCACTTTATTACATAATCATATTTAAAAGAGAAATATCACTTTCTAAAGGAAATATTTGTATTCCCGTCCAGTAAAATATAAAGTATAGCACTGTCAAAATGTTAGACTAATCCCCACCTCTTTTCTGCCTTTGTTTCTTTTTGATCGTGTTGTATCTCTCAAGCTGCGCTATAAATTTAGCTTGTGTGCTGTTAATGTGTATCTTTCCCCTCGTTAGTCTCCTCTAGGCATTTGGCTGTCTACAGATGTCAGGCCCTTAGGCTGTAAAGCTCTGGAAGCAATTTGCTTTGAAATATTCTCCCCTGAAAGCCCTTTGTTTAACTTGTGTAAATCTGTGCTGAGTGTCTTCCTAACTTGACTTACACGATTCCTGTTTCTTTTCTTTATTTCTTTTCTTTTCTTTTTTTTTTTTAATTTATTTATTTTATAGACCTTTCGCTTTTTCTCTTAGGGTGAGGGACAATTTTCTAGAGCTCTTCAGCTCAGTCGTTTCTGTGTGCTACTCACATTTCATTTGTGGCTGTGAATAGACGGTGACGGTGACAGTCTGTGGACCCTACTTGAATGCCACCACACCGGCAGGATGCATGGGAGACTGCTTTTCCTGTGAAATGGGACAGTGGAATTGTCACAGACACATCAGACACTTGAGCCTCTCCTGGATCCCACACATTATCCAAATACAGGGACAGGGCTATTCGGTGTCTCACTAACTTTCCATTTCTTTCTCCCAGCCACAGTCATTACTTCAGCTTATTTTCACATTACATGTGTTCCCCAAAGATAGAGAAATCTATATTGCTGTAGAAATTGATAAAACTCATATACTTTTCCTCCTTCTTGCTTAGTGACATTCCCTAATTTAAAGTATTTCATGGTCCACAGATGTCCTGTCTAAGTATCTTATAGTAATTTTTCTCTCAGCCTTATTTGCTTTTGGTCCTTTGGTTTTCTGAAGCAGAATTTCATGTAGCTCAGGCTATTTCACATTCAATATGTAGCCCAGGATGACCTGGAACTTCTGATCCTCATGTCTCTGCTTCTGGAGTGCTAAGAGTTGAGGTATGTACTACACTGAAGGTTTATACTTTTGGAGTGCTAGGCAAGCCCTCTATTAACTGGTCGCCACACTCTGCCCTTTCATCTCTCTACTGGGACAGTGATGTGGTCACCCAACAGCTCAGGCCAGTGCTCCTTGTTAGAGAAGTCCATGCTTTCTTCACTTGTCTTCACAGTCTAGTCTCTCATCCATTCTATGACCACTTGGTGACTATTGTGTAACCATTGGTTAGCACATGTTCCATCAAGTCCAATGAATGTGATATCCTTTAAAAGGAACAATGGCCTGATAGTGGAGATGTCTGGAAAAATCAAATTGTAATACAGAATATTAAATTCCAGGACTATGTGAAGACTAGAAAAGCACCCCACCACTGAGCAACACCTTTAACATAGGACATCACTAGAACCCAACTAGACGATTGCTGAAGATGGGGTGTCACAATGAAGCCATGGCCTATGCAAAAACATAGAATCTTACAGAAACATCACACTAGGGATGATGAAGTTGAATTATCAAACAATAAAGGACCAGTTAAACAATTCTAGAAAATAAGAGGGACATTATTTAAAGGCTAGGTTTGGGTACCTTTATAAGTCACTTTTAAGAAGTTGGACTCCCATATAAGTTAGAGTAGAATTGGAAAGATATTCCCATAGGCCACAGGCTGTGTCTGCATCTGTGCATCTGCATTCATTCTAACGATAACTTTGAGGGCAGGGGCATAACTCTGTGGCAAAGTGCTCGCTTAGCACACCCATGACCTGAATTTAATGCCTACTGCCACACATGTGAAAAAGACTTCACAGGGCTGGAAAGAGGGCCAAAAGGTTAGAAGCATTTGCTGCTCTTGAAAAATACCCAAAGTCCCTTCCCTGGCCCACAGGTTATAATAACCTGTACCTCCAGTTCCAAGGGATCCAACACCTGCTCCTGACTTGAGTGGGCACTGCATACGTAAGTGCATATACACACAATTTAAAAAATGTAAAAAACCAAATAAAGATAATCCCAATAATTTTGGATGCTCTCTCCTCCATACACCATAATCATGTTTATATACATAGAAAATATTAACTCTTCCAAAGGTACAATAAAAGCATTACCATGTGTCCATTATAGCCTTCCTCGTTTGTGGGATGGCAAGGTTGTATTCAGTGAAAACTGAAATCACTCAAGGTGGCAGCATTTAATGTTTTGTATATTGCTGTCAAAATATTTGGCAGTTATGATCCTAATATAACCTAATAGCAGAAACATATATAGTATCTCATCCCTTATACGCTTTTGGATCTCATGTAACAAATAAAATATGTGTTTACTGATAGTGTGAACATGATCTTTGTATAGTGTCCATTTCCCTAGGAAGCAGGAGCATAGGCAATTCCCTCCTGGGGCTGAAATTGTCTACATGAGCATGATTGTAGAAGGTGCCCGCCCCTAACCTCTAAGCTTTCAGGGCTTTGAGCAATGCATTAATTTTATGTGTGTTTCATAAATAAGAGTACTGAGATGGAGAAAGGTAAGACATGTCTTCAAAGACATAGTTCATAGCTTGCTTTTCTTGAACCGTCATTTGAATCTCAACAGTCTTCAAGGTGTGCCTTGAAAACCACTTTGATTCTATCTCTCATGCAGCTTTTGTATTGAGTAGGCATGGGAAAACTCACTGATGTCCTGAGTCTCCTCTGAGAGTCTGCATCTAAGAAACAATTGCATTCACCACTTCCCCATCCCTAATAGTCACAGATTTCCCTTGGAATCTGCCTAAGCTGAGCCCAGAGAAGCCAGAGAAAGACCTGCTATGAAATTCTTTCAGACGTTTTGGCTTGTACCCACAGTAGCAATAAATGTGGATAATCAAGCATTTCTGTAGTGGGAATTTGAGTCCTTTGTGTACTTGGCCAGGAGTGGTATTGATGGACCACATGGCAGATTTATTTCTAGCAATTAGAGGACCCACTCCTCCAGGGCATGTGACCTGGGGATAGGGATCTGGGTAACTCAGGTCAAACCAACCGTTATCAGTGAGCCTGGGCTGCGCTGGTGAAGTCTTGTATGCGCTGATTCCTGTCTACCTGTGAGAGTACAAGTGTACCTCTGTTACAGAATATAAAGTGCCCCTGTAATTTCATAGCAATTAATAGAAATAGCATTTCCTCTTTTGTAGATTAAAATCTGACTTCCATTAATTATAGAACTGCTTACTTGTGTCTCAATTTCAACACTTATAAAATAAAACTAATGCCATCCATGTTACAATTTTGACATGAATATTTGTATGTATGCTCTGAAATCAAATAAACAGTAAATGCTCTGCCAGAATATTTTAAATATTCATTTAGTGTCTGTGTGTATGAGAAATAGTATATGTATTACAGGGTGGGTACACATGCCATGTACACATGTTTAGGTCAGAGGACAACTTTAAGTGAGTCCACCCACATGTTCTACCTTGTTTTGAGGCAGAGTATCTTTTTGTTATTTTTGTGGCAACACTTCTGAGCTTCCAGATCATTCTCCTGTCTCCATATTCTCTCTCTTGTCAAGAATTCTAGAACTTCAGATGCCAACAAGTACATCCAGATATTTAGGTGTTTTACGGGAAGTGAACTCAGGTTGTCAAGCCTCTATAGAAAGCGCTTGGCCACAGAGCCACTTCCATGGCCCTTGGTTAGATTTTATGTCAATGAGGTTTCCTAAAACAGTCATTAATAAAATAAGATATTAGCAAATGCATTTATCATTGTGCACGTTAGAATGTTCCATTGGCTAATAGACACAAAGTCAAACGCCATCCTAGGGAAGTTTGTGATGTGCTGTATCTTCCCAAAAGCTGTGCAGCACCCATATTTTTTTCCAGCATTAAGTGAGACTGAGGTCTGAACAAAGTTCAGTTCCCAGGTAAGTTGCTGAAGTAATTGCTTTTTATCTTCGCTGTGGAATCAGAAATCATTTTGTATAATCAAGTAACAAGACTTTGATTGTAGTTTGTATCAGCCCAGGACTCAGCTATGCTCTTGAACTCTGTCACACACTTTCAGGGGGATGCAGCCACAGGGAATCTGTGTGCACAGTTCTTTCAAATTCTAATAAGCTTTCTTGAAACACATTTCAAGATGCCATAGTCCCTCCCAACTGCTTGGGAACTGGCTCAGAGGCAAGCCTCCTCTTTCATCTTCAAACAACTTCAAAGCTTATTGCTGAAATAAGGGTTTCTTTTCCTGTGGAATTCAAAGAACTCCATGGCCTTATGTGAGAGAAGATGCTCCTGGCTTTTGGAAATGAGTTTTTAAAAGTCTCCAATGTCCTGATGCCTTCCTGCAGGTGCCTTGTCTTGACTAGCTGCCAACATACTCAACTGTCTGCACTTTATGCATCCTGGCTTATTGCAGGAAGCAGAACGTGGAGCCTGAGACCCCAGAGAGGCCTGAAGAATGCATGCCCCCTGTCTCTTTAAGGATGGATTGCTGGGACCCTTCTAAATAAAGGCAAAGAATGAAGGAGTATGAATGGGTCTTGAAATATTAGTCAGAGCTTGTACCCTGGTTTCCCAAACAGCCTAAGCTCTGACACTAATCCTCAGTAGGCCAATTAAGCAGACATTTAAACAGTAGTGAAAAGGCAATTCAACAAGACCACACTGGAGAAAGGAGCCAAATAACCCTCCAACGGCACCTCAGTCTCCTGATCTGAACAGTCAAGGGCAGAATGTGGCCACACCCATGCCTCCCTCATCATCTCTCCTGTAATGTGTCTGAAAGTTTGAATTCTCTTTCCTAGAGATAACCTTCTCTCCTATGATCAGAATTCTAGATTTTCCTTCTCCCAGCATGAGATCCCTGAGGAAACTGAAATTTCTTGGGGTCCATTGTTTCAATATGTCTGATATGATCACAAAAAGAGAGTGACGTGTTTCTGTTTGGAACAGTTTCGTTCTGTATGGTTAAGGAAGTAAGGACAAATAGGGAGAAAGGAGGGGAGAGAGAGGTAAAAATTTCCTTGAGTGCACTTGTGTTTACCCTAAACAGGAGACACACAGAACTTTGTGTCTTATTGGAATGCTGAGATTTCTATCTCCCCTTCTCCCCTCTCTCTCTCCCTTTATCAGCTTACCTTGGCTTGTCTCTGTTACCCTTCCTCCCCTGTAATTAGCTCAGGTGCTGAGATGGAAAAGAGCCACAGACCCAGCCTTATCCATGAACGTTGCTCTGGGTTTGCTCACAGCCGTCCCTGGAGGTAAACCACCTGCCAGTTCCAGCAAAGACACCTGTAATGCCTAGAGAGATGCTATTTATTTTTGCACGTAGCCACTAGAAATGATGGAAGAGAAAAAAGAAATGGATTTCTTGGAGTTTCTTCAAAACTGTTCAGAAGATTTTGTCCCAGCAGTGCCCTTTGGAGAGTTTCTGACTTCTCTGAGAGAAAGGAAGCTGGGTACTAGGTCTTGTCCTACGCCCCATCTTCCTGTGTCTCATTTCCATGAATCATCATCAGGTCTATTTTCACTACCCCTGTGATGTTTTGTACTCTTTGATGTTTTGCATAAACATGTGTTGTCTCTACAAAAATCCTTCAACTCTTTCCAGAAAAGACTGCCTTTTAATGATCCTCAGTGCCTCTCATATTTCCCTAGAAAAAGGGTGGCCCACCTGGAAAAAGCTTGACACAAAACAATGATTTTGGTGTGCTGTGTTTTCTTTTGTCAAGGAAGACAGAAAATTTCTCATGAAATTTAACCTCCTAAGGAAGAGGAAGCAAATTGCAAGGGGCTGGAGAGGGGGCCCAAGGATTAAGAGTGTACATGGCACCCGGTGAGGTGGCACACACCTACAATCCCAGCATTCAAGGAAGCAGAGGCAGGGGAATCTCTGCGAGTTCAAGGCCAGAACTGTCTATAAAGTTGAGGACAGCCAAGGCTACACAGAGAAGCCCTATCTCAGAAACAACCAAACAACCAAACAACTAAAACCAAACAAAAAAATGGCACATGGCTCTTACATGGGGTCAGAGCTCCATTCCCAGAACACACATCATACAGTTAGAAACTGCCAGGAACTGTACCTCTAGGAGATTCAAGACCTTCATCTTTTTCTGGCCTATACAGAACCTGCATCCATGGGCATACACATGCACACACACACACACAAACTAAAATAGAATAAATCTTAAGAATAAGAAAGAAATCTGCAAAGCAAAATCTTTCTATCCTGACAGTAAGATCATCTCCAGTAAATGTTCTGCCTTTGGTGTGTGAAAATATATGAAATCACTGCCAAGTGCCTATAGAAAATCTTATTTTCTCTGTTATATTGGTTAGGAATAGGTGGAGGTCATAGGGCTGTGTTGGTTCTCATAGTCTACCATGTGGCTCAGGGGCTGAACACAGATCATCAGCTTGGTAACTCCAGCCCACATTTTACAAACTATTTCCTTTAAAGCTTTCATTAATTGCTAATCTAGCCATCATACTTTTCCCCCAATAAAACATTTGATAGAAAGCATAGTAGAACCTTGTAGATGTCAGGGTGTTTATAGTGTTTCGAGCAAAAAGGATCTTGATTAGCACTACAAATCAGATTTGTCAATTAATAGAAAAGAAGATTAAGTGAGAAGATTTAGGTGATTTACCAGATGAGTGGTCTTAGGAGTCAGGGAAATGGAGGTGGGGATGACATAGCTGGTGAGCTCCCACGGGAGCTGCTGTCCTTGTTGCCAGCTTCAGCATCCTCGCCCTTCTTGGATGTGATTTGGGGTTTTCAAGTCTTTCGCAGAAAGGGTTCCCATTTCCATGCGATTCTAGAGCAGATTGGAATGTAATCCAACAGTCTCCTTTGCTTCTTTTTATTTCTCCATCTCTCCATTCTGTGGCTTCCTCTTACTGGCTCATTATTTGCCTCTAGGCGTGTCACTGTCAATTTGTCTGTGTCTACAACACAGCAACATGAAGTGTTAAACCACACCTGAAAAATAAAGCAGAGTCTCTATTGGTGAGATTTGAGTTTAATAGTAGTTTTCTGGTAATGAAGATTTGATTTGTTTGAGAAGGTTTTACGTAGCACAGGCTGGCTCTGAACTTGCTGTGCATCAAGGTTAACATTTAACTTTTGAGTGTATGGACATATGGGTATGGTGTGTGTGTGTGTGTGTGTGTGTGTGTGTGTGTGTGTGTGTGTGTGTGTGTGTGTGTGTGTGTGTCTGTCTGTGTGTGTGTGTGTGTGTGTGTGTGTGTGTGTGTCTGTGTGTGTGTGTGTCTGTGTGTGTGTGTCTGTGTGTGTCTGTGTGTGTGTGTCTGTGTATGTGTG
This sequence comes from Acomys russatus, assembly GCF_903995435.1. Classification (NCBI taxonomy): domain Eukaryota; kingdom Metazoa; phylum Chordata; class Mammalia; order Rodentia; family Muridae; genus Acomys; species Acomys russatus. The sequence goes on along the minus strand of NC_067142.1, from coordinate 22,061,727 downwards.
TGTGTCTGTGTGTGTGTGTGTCTGTGTGTGTGTGTGTCTGTGTGTGTGTGTCTGTAGTGTGTGTGTCTGTGTGTGTGTGTGTCTGTGTCTGTGTGTGTCTGTAGTGTGTGTGTGTGTGTGTCTGTGTGTGTGTCTGTGTGTGTGTGTCTGTGTATGTGTGTCTGTGTGTGTGTCTGTGTGTGTGTGTGTCTGTGTGTGTGTGTCTGTGTGTGTGTGTCTGTGTGTGTGTGTTTGTGTGTGTGTGTGTGTGTGTGTGTGTGTGTGTGTGTGTGTGTCTGTGTGTGTGTGTCTGTGTGTGTTTGTGTGTGTGAAATATACTAGTGTGTATGCAAGTACTCAAATTTGTGCACATTTGAAAACCAGAGTAGGCCAATGGTCAGAACATTCTCCACAGTTGAGTGGAGAGTGGGGTATGACTTTCTCACATGTACTCTGTTGCCTCATATTTGACCATGTCCCCTGGAGGGGGAGACCTGGTGGCACTCAGAGGAAGGACAGCAGGTTACCAAGAAGAGACTTGATACCCTATGAGCATATACAGGGGGAGGTAATCCTCCTCAGGAACAGTCATAGGGGAGGGGAATAATGGGAAAATGGGAGGGAGGGAAGAATGGGAGGATACAAGGGATGGGATAACCATTGAGATGTAACAAGAATAAATAAATAAATAAATAAATAAATAAATAAATAAATAAATAGCCCCTCCCCCCAAAAAAAAGGAAAAAGAAAAAAAGAAAGCCAGAGTAGGACATCAAATGTCCTGCGGTATCACTTCCCACCTTATTCCCCTGAAATGGAACTTCTCACTGATTATGGAGCTACACTGGCATCTAGAAATCTTCATGGATTCTGTTGTTTCTGCCTCTTCCTCTAGTGCCAAGGTTAGAGGCACACACTCAGCCACACCCTGATATATACATATATATGAGTGCTAGAGCGTTCAGGCCATCATGTTAGCTCATTATCCACTGAGATGTCTTCCTAGGCTTAAAATTGCACTTTGGACCATTTCCCTCCATTCTTTGAGCACGGAGAGTATAAGAATGTGCATCAAGACAGTTTTATGTGTTGCTGACGATGGAACCCAGAGTTTCAGCCATGCTAAGCAAGCATTCTGCAACAAAGCTACATTCTCCAGCCCCTGCAATAAGGTTTTGAGAGAACTCAAACTATGCTCTTGACTCCTCCATCAGTGGCTGTCAGGGTGTTTGCTTTCATTGTGTTTGTGGGTGATTCTCTTTAAGGAGCTGAGGGATGATGAACTTGGAAGGCAGCTCTGTCAGGAAGATGATGGAATCTCAGACATGAAGACTAGAGTGTGGAGTATCTGAGCCATGTGACTGAGGGAGGCACAAGAAATAGGTGGAAGTCATTTTAATACACGGATGTTATTTACCAATATATTTAATGTGTTATTTCAATATGAAATCAGTACAAAGATTGAGAGATATGTTTTGTCCTCTTTCATTTTTTATTATTTAGTCTTCAACTAAAGTAATAGGGCAAGAACATTTATTGGAGCCAGTTTATGTTACTCAGACATGGTGCTACTGACTATTCCCAAACTGTTGTATATTGGCATCATGATATCTACTGTAATGCATGCAATTTCTTTTTTTTATTCTTACTATAACTTATTCGCATTACATCTCATTGTAATCTCCTCACTCTCATCCTCCTGTTGCCCCCCTCCATCCCTTTTCCATTCTATTCTCCTCCCCTAGACCTCTGACATGTAGGGCCCTCCTCCCCCACCTTCTGACCATAGCCTATCAGGACTCATCTAGATAGCCTGCATCCCCTTCCTCTGTGTTCCCACAGGGTCTCTCCCCTAAAAGGCAGTGATCAAATCACGGGCACCAGAGTTCTTGTCACAGGCAGTCCTCCACTACCCCCTTCCATTGGCTGTCCATTGGCTACATCTGAACAGGGGTCTAGGTCCTCTGCTTACCATGTCCATGGTTGATGCACCAGTTTGTGCAGCCCCCCTGGGTCCAGATCCACCAGCCTTGATTGTCGCCTTATGGGGCTCCTGACAATAACTGATACTGTCTTTGAGACATCCTAATATTTAGCAACCTCCAAACTGATGTATTTCCTTCATGAAAGCAAAATCCCAAGGACTTAGTTTCTAAAGTTTCCAAGTTTTGTAGAGTCAATTTTGAAGGGTTACCAAGAAAAACTTTTTATCTCATTGTTGTATCTTATACATACAGAAAATCCTCTTTATAAAAATCCTAATAACTTTCAAAGCTAATTGCATTTAACACCACCACTCCCCCCAAATATTGCCTCTTTACTAGACATTACCAGGTTTCGATACACAAGTCCCATAGGTTAACATGACCCTTTCTTTCTCAGCTACTATAAGCTGGTGGGATAAATGATGCTTTATTGACTTCAAAATTTCTTAAACCTCAAGGAGACCATTAACAAACCTACTTTTAAAAGACACTAGATTTTAAAAAAAGAATGATGAATCAAAAGCATCTTATATTCCTTAAAGTTGTGTTAACCTCATAAAGAGTCAAAAGTATGTTGCATTGGAGAAGAGGTTATTCTCTTGTGTCAACAGGAAGAGAAAGGCTACAGATCTCTTTAAAGTTAAAAAACATTAAACTTGAGCAGAAAAGATCTCCTGAAAATCTGGGCTACAGATTTGAAAGAAGAAACCTAGAAAAAAAAGCAACAAAACAGGTGATGTGAATGCTGAACACTCTACATGGGAATAGATCAAGAGACCGGCTGAGACAGAACTGTCTCTACATAACCAAAAACTTCTTTGGCTACCTGGTCCTCATGACTTCTTGTTATATGACATCTTTTTATATGACATGGATGGGAATTTATATTACAATTTGCTTATGCAATCTAAAGAGACTTAAAACATTTGATGCCTTTCAGCATGGAGCAGAGAATCATCATTAGCTGTTATGCACACCACACATTCCATAATATGTTAACACAAAAATATGCCTACAATGTTACACTTGAAAGCTTCTGCATTTTTGAAGCAAAAAAGACTGAGGAGGTGGAAGAGGTACCACTACCAACAAAACAAGATTTCTGGAAGGAAATCCATGATCTACTCACCGTTGCCCAGCTGCCCTCCAAACGCTTCCAATTGCTCTATCCTTTTGGCTGTTTTTCTTATTCTTCATTTTAACTCTGCTACTGCTCAGTCTTTTCCTAACCCTCCCAATTCCAACCACTGGAGATTCTCGGCTAGGAAGACCTACAATAGACACACAAAAAATCATATGGACTCAATACTGCCCACTTGAAGAATGCCAGTCCAGGATTGAGATTCTGCTATTCTTCAGTTCCAGCTCCACTATCTTCAGCCCTTTCCTCTGTTTTCTTTAAGGCGACACAGGTGGCTGCCTCTAGGAGGCAACCATATATGAAGGTTGCAGACATTGGGGATGCCGAATTCAGTTCTCAATTTACCAGACATCATGCTCGCCAACCTTAAAGTCATTTTCAGTGTTCCATCACGGAACGTGGTATGAATAATGCTGAAAGGGAGTCTTGGGTAAGCTCTATATTAATAGCTATGCTAGACACCTTGTTGCAGACCCACATATCTCTCACCAGTGTGTCCCTGCTGCCAAATAGGTCCTTACTCACCTTAGCACTCTCCAATAGGAGATTCAAACTCAGGAGGAGGTTCAAACGACCCTCTCTTGGCTGCCATACATCCAATGTACAGCTGACCTGCTTCCCCTAAAGACCCATCCCAACTCCTCTCAATGCTTTTTCTGGGCTTCCCTCCCCTGCCACCATTGGCAGCTGTTCCCATTAACATCTGACTTCTTAAGCCCCATGGACCCTTACTCACATGGAAGTCACAAAATATTCCTCTCTTCAATCTACCCCTCCCGTTTTGCCTTGTGGGGTCCTCTTTAAGATCCCATCCTATAATTTTCAATAACATCACTCTTAGCAAGCCAGTACATACTAAGCCTAGCCCTTTCTCTGGTGTAGTAATGCTATTGCTTCCTGCATTAATCCTTCTTTACAAGGTTTTTATATCACCAGTTTTATCTCTATGAGCCTGAAGAAATTGCTTTATAGCTGGGAGGAGACCATAAGAAAAAAAAAAACTTCATCCCTCTGCTTATCAGACTGGGTTTCACCATCATACTGGGTAGTGTGGCAGCTGCTGGAGTAGCCATCATCCAAGCATGCCATCTGGTCAGCGACTTCCAGGACAAGCTTGACCAGGCAATGACTTCCACTATGGATAGTCTTGACTCCCTTCAGTATCAGTTAACCTCCATAAGAGGTTAACCCTTCCCTAAGAGGGTTGTTCTCCAAAACTGGAGAACTCTGGACCTATTGACTGCTGAATATGGAGGGGCTTGCATTGTGCTGGGGGAGGAATGTTGTTTTTATGTCAAACAATCTGGGCTGGTGGAACAAAACATACAAATGCTCAAATAACTCCAGGCACACTGAGCCCAGCATCCCTACCTCATGGTATTCAGTCCCTCTGGTAGCTTGGCTTCTTCCCCTCCTTAGCCCCATATGGGCCATTGGAGCTCGATTCCTGCTGGCAGCCTGCCTCATCCAATTTCTAAAATGACAGATAATTAGTGTTGCAACAATCACTGCCAATAGGGTTCTGGTTCATGACCAAATTGTCCCCTACGTAGAGGCTGGTAACTATGATCACACTTCTGCTTTATAAAATAAAAAGGGGGAGATGTAGAGCAGGTGAGTCATATGCCCAGTAGAGCTAGCCTGGAGCAAGAGTGAGGTTGAGATGTGTGCGAACCCAGAAAATCTCATCTTGAGGCTGACAAGAGTAAGGACTGCCCCTTACCTTTTCTGTACCTGTAGTCTCCAGCGCATGTAGTCTTGCAACCCCCACCTTGACCTCTCTTGAGGTAGTCATGTGTCCTGGAGGCCAGGTTTCAGGTTAAAACTTCCTATTTCTTTATAAGGGCATGTCCACCTAGCATATGGAATTCCTCTCCATGCAAATGAAACATCTCAGCACCTCAGCCTCAGCCAAAGATGTACACTCACCCCCCAAACCCCTACCCACTTCCCCAAGGTTTCTAAATCCCTATTCACCCCTCAATAAAGAGAGCTGTTTCACTGAAATCTGTCTCAGAGGAGGGTGATTCTCCCAACACTCACTGCCTCCAGCCATGGTCCTGAATAATCTACCCACTTAGCTAAGCTTCATTCCCTCCAGTCCAGCCTGGCCCACAATGGTGTCTGATTCCAAGGGCAGAAGTGGACCTGGACTAGCACGTGAGTTGAATCTCCAGTACCCACATAAAGAAGACAGGTGTGCTGGCCAGTATTTGTAATCCCAGCACTACGGAGGCAGACACAGGAGTTCTAGAGTTGCCTCATCAGATAACATAGCTTAAGATCCAGGAAGGCCCTTCACACACACACACACACACACACACACACACACACACACACACAGAGAGAGAGAGAGAGAGAGAGAATGCCACCTGAGAAGCCATCCCCAAGAATGACCTCTGGTCTCGATGTGCAACAGCATAGACGTGCATCTAACACACACATACAAATGCTCTTTAAAAATTTTAAAACTGGGGACCGAGGATCAGACAGATGGAGTGAGTTAAAGGTCTGTGAAGAACAGTGTGGTTACCAAGATTCAGGCACTTTTCTTGAATAAATTCTTACCTGATTGCTTTCATCTGAAACATTCCCCCTTAGGATTTCAGTTAATTTCCAGAGTTTCAAAAAAAAATTTGACGTTGACAATTTGGGGCCAACATTCCAATTGCTTTTGTGAAGGAGGGGTTTCAGAAGTCCTTAGTCTGCTCTTTTGGTTTATAGCTGCCCAACACTGAGTTTGATTCATAATGCCTCCTAGTTTCCTGTGGGCAGTGTGAAAAATATATGTTATGTCAAATATGGAATATGAGCCTTATTCGTTCCACAAAAAGTGATTGAGAACCCAAGTCACTCAGATTTATTCTGTAGTAACTAAGGATTTACAAACATTAAATAACTGTCCATGACTTAAAAGCACTCACAATGTTAGGGAGAAATGTGGATGGAGAGGGAAAAGTACATTTCAATGAAATAATAAACATACCAGAGGAAGTAAATGTAGGTCCTTGTGTTTAAGAGGCTAAGAGAGATGTTTTGATGTTGGGAACTGAAGTTCCGAGAAAAAGTCACATCTGTGTAAGAGATTAAAGGATGATCGTCTCATTAGAATTTTGTGATTGTGGAGAGTTGGAATATTGTTGGTGCAGAGTCAATTAACTTTTGCTATCTTTATCTATTGGAATATCGATTTAATTTTGTGTATAAAATAATATCATTGTGATTACAAATTGTCATATTTTGAGTTGTATTAACTTTCTGATTTCTACCATCCCAGAAGCTATGAATGCCATCAGATAACGTTATAACTCTGCAGGAAAGATTGTACCACCTTGCTATAGCCTGTCTATATCACACTTGCAACAATACACTTGCAAGATGTCTAGATTATGCCTTTGTTTTGGTTAATAATATAGAAACTTCATGAAACCATTTTCATGTTGGAAAATGGCACTCATATAATCTGAATCTGTATTCTTGGGCCAATCATATTTGACTCAAGAGTAAATTTTATTATTCTTTCTGTGGTGATGTGTTAATTTTATGTTGGCAAAGTGTGTGTGTGTGTGTGTGTGTGTGTGTGTGCGTGTGTAATAGGAGAAACTATTCTGAAAGGGAATCTCTCAGACTCAGCTGAGCAGGAAGATGTATAATTTTTTCCTGAGCCAGAATATACTAGTACCTTGGTTCTAATAGCAAATTTACAATTTCTCAGGAATGAATTTGGGCAAGCCACACAAACTTCACATACACATACACACACACACACATACATGCACGCACACACATACATGCACGCACACACATACATGCATGCATGCACACACACACACACACACACAGACACAAACACACCCCTCAGTGAACAATAACCCAAACTGTGCAGAAGCTCATTTACCTCGATGGTAATCAACAGTTCTCTAATTGGACTTAATACTCACTCAACAAAAGGCAAATAATAACTTACTTGCAAAGTTAGCCATGTACCCAGGGCTAGCGAAATCATAGGTCATGGAGAAGAACCAACAATTAGAACTTTACTAAACCAGCATGATCTCTAACAATCTAGACATTTGTCTTATGTCCACAAAAAAAAGTGTAGTCTTCATCATTCATCAGGAATTTTTTTTGCTGGCATATTCTTTTAATTACAACACTCAGGGAGTTAAACAGGTAGATCACTATGAGTTTGAGGCCAGCCTCGTCTGCAAGGCAATTCTAGATCAGTCAAGGCTACACAGAGAAACTCTGTCTAGAAAGAAGAAGGAAAGAAAGAAAGAAAGAATGAAAGAAAGAAAGAAAAAAGAAAGAAAGAAAAAAGAAAGAAAGAACAAAAGAAAGGGTCTTTCCATCTCTTTGGAAAAGACAGAGAACATTACAGAAAACCACAGCCGATCAAAATACAGAGAAGATAACCTAAAAAACAACCCCACATCTAAAGCTCAGGGAACATTGTGGAAAAGAAGGAAAGACTCTAAGAGACAGAGCATCAGATAGTTTTGCTGTGGGATTATGAATCTTAGAAATGTCAGAAGCAAGGAAAGTTCATAGCACTAAATGCCCTCAGAAGGAAATTGGAGAGATCTCACACTAATGACTTGACAGCACACCTGAACGCACTAAAACAAAAAGAAGCAAATACACCCAAGAGGAGTAGAAAGCAAGAAATAATTAAACTCAGGGCTGAAGTCAATAAAATAAAAACCAAAAGAACAATACAAAGAATCAACGAAACTGGGAGCTTGTTCTTTGAGAAAATCAACAAGATAGTCAAACCCTTATCCAAACTAACTAAAAGCAGAGAGATAATATCCAAATTAAAAAAAAAAAAAAAAAACATGAAAAGGAAGACATAACAACAGACACTGAGACAATCCAAAGATTCATTAGGTCTTATTTCAAAGCCTGTACTACAGAAAATTGGAAAATCTAAATGAAATGGACAAATTTCTAGATAGATACCACTTATAAAGTTAAATCAAGATCAGGGAGTCTATTTAAATTACTCTTATAACCCCTAATAAAATAGAAGCAGTCCTTAAAATCTGCTGACAAAAGCAAACAAACAAACAAACAAGCAAACAGAATCATCAGGGCCAGATGGTTTTGGACAGATGGTTTTGGAAAGAATTCTACCATACTTTCAAAGAAGAGCTAATACTACTTCTGCTCAAACTCTTCAACAAAATACAAACAGAAGCAACATAACCAAACCCATACTATCGGTCCATAGTCACCATGATGCCCACCGTACAAAGACTCAACAAAGAAAGACAATTTCATACCAATTTCCTTATGAAGAATGTTGAGAAAATACTCAATAAAATATTCATGAACCAAATACAAGAACACACCTTAAAAAATAAAGGAAAAGAACCAAGGCCCTCCTGAGAAACATAGAGTACTATAACCAAGCCAAGGGCCCATGCAGACAGTTGAGGTATTGGAAATAATTTGATCACTATCATATTGCCTTGGCTACATATCAACCACGTCACACTCCTTTACCAAGAGAAAGAGTGGCCTCTCTGGCATAAGCGATCTATGTCCCCCCACCTCAGTCATAGTAGGTTAGGCCATATGTTAACTAAACGCTATTCCTTGAGATACAAGACCTCTTTCAGTCAACCATTTATTTTTCTATATACCCCAGCATCTCCTAAGATCACTTGCAGCTGTGGAATGGAAGGAGGAAGGTAAGGGCTGGAATTCCAGGTGAAGGTCCTGTGACCCTCTTTTACTTCTTTCTATTAGGCAGTGTCAATTGCTCCAACACCATTTACATGGATGCTTACAATGTTCTGCCCAGTTAGTTACCACGATTACCTGGCCAAGCTAATCTTTACTCCAAGATGACAAAGAAATTATGATGTTATACTCAGATGAAAAAAAAAGCCATGGTACAGCATATTCCTCAAAGTTAGTTTGTACCTCACAACTCCTTGACCAAGGAAGACTAGTATTTGAGTCTCACTCTCTCTGGACTTTTGGGTGCTATCTACTATGGGTTCCTCTCATGAGGGAAAATACATTTGCGTGCTTTTCACTGTTAACAATTGCCACTATATTTCCACAAACTCTACTCCTTCATTTTCAGAAGAAGACAGAGGCATATTCCTTTCAGTTCCACACTGACATGAAATTCTATACTATCCTCAGTAGTCAATCTTGGACTTGAATTTCTTTACATATATAAAGCACACAAACAACATGGCTCCTTAAGTTATACTAACTTTAATGTCATTGATCTGTAAAGTAATAAGAAATTGAGTACTTATCCCTTAGACAATGTGCTTATCAAACCTGTACTTTTAAGGCTCAGAGAGACTCAGAAAAGAAGTAACAAAGAACATGAGAGGCAGAGGATGGAGAGGAATGCTGTAAAGGATTGTCCTCTGGACAACATGTAGTGATCACAATCACGATGCAGTAGCTGTGCTTATGTGAGCAACACCTGCCCACGCTTGAGTGAGCCAAAATTCCAGCACAAGCAGGAGATGTGCAGTCATTGCTGAGGAGCTACAGGCAGGTGGGAGCTGTTGGGGGAGGGAGATTTTTGAAGGTGTGTTCACTGGTAGGTTTCTTATGTTGACATCCCCACTCCTATGCATGAGTAGGGTACAATGCGTTATCAACAACACAATAAAGAAAATATGAAATTTAAAATTAAAAAGGGATATGTTAAAGGAGTCAGAAGGACAATTACATTGTCTAATGTAATAAATTTTCAATAATAAAGTAGATGACCAAAATATAAGTAAAAAAATAGCCATTGACATAATAATGTCTCCTTGGGTCTTGAGACTGTGAACACAAGAATGCCTGACTGCACAATGGTCTTCTACTATTTCTTTTCATACTGCCTCTTCCCTTCTTTTCTTTGTTAGCCCCCTACCCCCAGACAGAGTTTTTGAGACAGCAAGTTGGAAGACAGTAGAGAGATAAATTCCTCTATAAAAGCAAATGGTAGCAGTGAAACATCAAATTTTGTTTCTATTGTGAAGGAACCTCAGGCTTTTTCCTTCTAGGTTCCTAGTAATTGGATTGGGGGAAGTGGAAAGGAAAGGGGATACATGATTGGTCTGGGTTTTTCATGAATAATTATATTTTTATTTTACCTTTCTGTGGTGAAACTATATAGGTCCAGAATTAATGGGATCACCTGGGCCAGTCGTAAATGATGTATGAAATGAAAAATTCTCTGAGACATGGCTCTGTAAACACTGTCATGGTAGACCATTCACAGCTATATTAGGTTTAAACAAAGCAAAAATATCTAGAATGTTCTGCCTAAATTGGAGAGGCTACTGGTGTATATCGCACAAATATGCACACACGCACGCACACACACACACACACACACACACACACATGCACACATAAATATAAAAGTTTGTTTTACATTATTTAACTTCTTTTTGTTAAAAGCAATTGCAGGAATATTTTTCTCTTAGGACTTCTTTTTTATATGCTCTCATATCCAATAACAAAATAGTAGTATATATTTGATATTTCAAAACATAAAGCATATTTGGATACACAACAAAAACGAAAACCGATACAAAAATTAAAATTGAATTGAAAATACAATAAAAAGCTGTACTTACAGCTCACTGGGTAAGAGCACTTTTGCACAAGCAAAAGGCTCTACACTGGCCACCACATCACATCACCAACATAAACAGCTGGACATGGCCATGCATCACGATAGCCACAGGGCTGTGCAGGATAGAGATAGAGGGTCCCTGGAACTTGCTGGCTACCAACCAAGCTCCACATTAAGTGAGAAATCCTATCTCAAGGGAATAAAATGGACAGAAATCAGGACACCCTCCAATTTTTTCCTGCCCTCCATATACACATGAGGACATACATAGGTGAGCTTGCACCATATATGTAATAATAACAATGATAATACAGATTATGATTATATTAATGATGATAGTGATGAAATTGTATAATTGTTAATGGAAATCTTTTAATAAGAACATACTGTTAGTGAAGTCAAGGCTAAGCTATAATTCCTTGCAGGGCCTTTGTCTGACTAAGCCCTATATTTGAGTTAGCCTCAAACCATACTGTCAACAACAGGGTAACAAGAGCCTAGCAGTCTCCGGGATCTACTCATCTGGGCTCCCATGGAGTTGCCCCTTACTTCCAGAAATGTATTTCTCTCAGAAAATAAGTTCTAGATTGTACTTATTCAAATATTTCATGGGCCAAATTTCCATAACATCTGAAAATTGTGTTCCTTTCTAGATATCCTAGCAAAGTATGGTATTTATTTCTGTTATCTGTGATGTTGCATTTTAAGGGGGGAAGAAGAAGTTCCAGAGAAGTATCTAAACAAATCATCCTTAAGCTCAGTGGTTTACTACTGTCTTCAGGGCATGTTGGGGAAATACTGGGGAGAGGGTCTGGAGAGTGGTAGCAGCCCAGCCAGACAAAGCAAGGTTTCTCATGTTAGGTAAAAGCTTGCACAATGTGGAAGCAGAATTAATTAACATGTGACCCAGTATACATGACTGATGGAGCAGAGCAGAGCAAGTGTGACTTAGGTCATGTGATGAGGGCTATTCTTCCTTTTGGTAAAAGAGTACAACTTGGCTGATTTCTGATTAATAGATCATGGACTTCCTTGAGCTCCATGATGCAGGGGGCTGGGGATGTTCTTGCCTTTACTGCAGTCCTCTCTGCTTAGGACCAGTTACCTCCTGGGTCTGGGTATGTGGAGCCTCTTTACAGCGGTGTGATTTGATAAGTGGATTATTCCCTTGCACAAGTTCTACAGTCATATTCTCCATACAAGTCAACAGTAGACAGTATTAGTAAATATTATAAATAATACCTGAGTATGCACACACACACACACACACACACACACACACACACACACACACACACACACTAGCTAAAGTAGTAGCACAATAAAATGAAAGACATTGAAGTAAGGGAGGAAAATAAAAATTAGTTCTTTGTAAATGACACAAGTAAAGATGAATAAAAGTCTAAATTCTATAAATATCAATGAAAACAGTCATAGATGACAAAGGTAAAATCAAAGAATTTATGGTTTTGGATTAAAAGAATTAATGTTGCTAACATCTAAACCTAAGTAATTTACAGATTCAATATAAATGTCTACCATATAAGATCTATTATATGGACAAGCTTTCTAAACTGGCTCACCTGAGAGGAACCACTTGGGTTACTTCCTTAGTTTGGTTATCATAGATTTTCATATGAAATAAATTACAGACATGCTAAAATTTAAATATCTAAATTTATTTTTCTGTGGATATAAACCCAGAAATATGAGTGCTACTTTAAATCATATTTATTTTTATTTATGCAAGTAATTCTGTACTATCTGTTGCAATGGTTGTGCCAATTTCTACTCCCCCACTAATGCAAAACAGCACCTCCATAACAAAACCTTTACAATATGTTATGGTTTATTTCTTTTGTAATCTATAACCAAGAGAATGATGAATATGGCAAATTACCACTTCCTGCAGCAATGTGGAGGTATTTCTCCACCTGATTCTTATCAATGATCAAAGCTAGACTGTTAGAGACAATAGACCATATGGCCAATGCTCAGCCATCTTGTCCAAGTCTGCACCTTTAAGTCTCTGTCTTTCCCAAAGCTTGCCTTTTGCCAGAAATTAGCTGACCCTGTTGTGAGTCAGCAGTTAGACTAAAGACAAGGATGGAGTGAGTCAGCAGTTAGACTAAAGCTAGATGAAAACAGAGCAAGATACCCTGTGTGGCAGGACATTATGACCCTGCCTGGAATTCCCTATGTTTTGAGAAAAGCCTGCAGTTCGGTTGGTATAGCAATATGCTTCCCTGCCTTCTGACTTATAAAAGTTGCTGCCTGACTAATAAAGTTGGAAAGTTTAATCAATCATACTTGCTCTCCTTCTTTATGTCTTGCATTTTCAATAGGTGACCTTCCTTCTAAGTTTTAGTCAAACCCCGTAGGCCGGGGCACTAGACCAGCACATCAGTATCACTGAAGTGAATCCTCTCCAATATAATTTTTTGCATGAAATTGAAGTCAATTATTTACAAAACACAGTTTATAACTTACAGCGGACTGGTTGTTTCTAGTTCTACATTTGAGACAAATACATTCAGAGGAGGAAGAAGAAAAACAGGAGGGTGGAAGAGAAGGAGGAGGGTCAGGAGAAGAAGAGGAGGAGGAAAAAAAGGCTGGAGAGAATGCTCAGTGGTTAAATCTTCCATACAAGAATGAAAAATGGGAGTTCTAGATTCCTAAACACATAATTGCCAAGTGGGCCTGGTAACCCAACTACTTTTCCAAGCAGGAATGCAGAGACTCAGACTCCCCAGTATAAGGTAGCTAGTTAGGCTATTCATATCACTGAGACCTGAATTTGATTGAGAGACCTTGTCTCAGTGAATTAAGTAAAAGAGATACTAAGAAATATTCCTGACCTTAAACTTGGGCCCCCACATGCTCATATACAGGCACACACACAGACACACACACACACACACACACACACACACATAATTTACCCTCAGTATGAACAGTGCTAAAAATTAGCAAAAAGGAGTATTTAAGGAACCTATTTTTGCTTCCTAATACAGTTGGTTTTGTCTATGATTATGATAAATGATTTGATATGGCTCAAACATCTGACCCATATTGTATTACTCCTGCACTACTGGTAGCCAAGTCATGTAAGAAGGAACAAACTGAATCTTCTTTACTCCCGAAGTTACTGAAAAACTTCAAAACGGTGGCAAAACACACAGCCCTCAGGGCAGGGAATGGCTGTGGCCCCATTGAACTTTAAACAGCTGAAATCACGTGAAGGCGACCTGCACAAGATTGGGTCCATCAATTTTCCATCAAGGAGTAAGGAACTCAAGAGACCATTCCTTTCCCAAAAATATGATAGGCAATTTACAGCCATTAAACCACACACTTTGCCATGGATTCAAACAGTTAAAGAGTCACTATGGGAGGGAGTCAAAAGTTCAAACTCTTTCTAGTCAGACAAAGTTCACAGTCATACGCTTCTCCATCCAAAGAATTCCTAGAGAGTTAACAGTTACAATAGCTTGAGCTCATGGGGTCACACTCATCCCCAATACTTTATAATCTTTCAAAATGTACTAAGAGAAAGGGCTGACTAAAGCATGCCTCCTGTGGTTGTGGTTGTGGTAGATATTAGTTACCAGGAAAACGGGTTCACAAAGCCTCACCCTTCCCCATGGAGTTATAGGCAGCTGTTCATCCATGGTTCACAACCTTCTTAATGATGTGACCCTTTAATAGGGTTCCACGTCTTGCAGCAGCCCTTGACTATAAATTTATTTTCATTGTTACTTCATACCTGTAAGTTTGCTACTGTTGTGAATTGTACTGGAAATATCTGTGTTTTGTTTTTGATTGTCTTAGATGACCCATATAAAAGGGTCTTTCCACCTACCAAGGGGTCACAACCCATAGATTGTGTACTAAATGAATATAGGTTTATGGGGCCTGCATTACCGCTATGGAAAGAGTCTCACAAGGCTTCTCACCTCGAAAGCCATAGACAACTCACTGCTTGGAAGGGAGAGATGTCTTCATCAAGGTAACTGCTCATGAGTTGTGTACACTGCTGTAGGTAACCCCAATCAAACACATTGGTTACCAAGACGCTCTTGGGAAAAATCTTTCTTGGTGGCAGTACATCCTTTCTGGTGTAAACAATAATTTATTCAGATGTCATCACAGAAAGTTTGCACAAAGAAGGGCCAACGATACCACTCTGCCATAGACCATTTGTCTCTCTGGGTTTGATCTCCAGCGCCACAATAGGCAGTAAGTAGGTAAAATAATTAATTACTTAAAAAGGAGTTAACTAGTGATTTGGAGTGCTACAAACTAATGAAACTTAATTTGCAATAGTAGGGGTCAATCAGTACAGGCTCTCCAACTCTTTCTAAACATGATGTCACATGATTCCATTTTGGCACCCACATCACTTTTTCCATTGAAGACATGTTTCTTGCCAGACTCTCCTCATTTTTTGTAAGTGTAAGTTGCTAGCTAACTTTACTTGAAGGGAGCAATCTGCCCTTAGTTCTGCTATAGGACCTCACATAATAAATGATCGGCAAATCCTCATTGGGTTATATTGTGTATAGTTTCTTAGTAATCTGTGTGTGCATATATATATATATACATAGTCATATATGCAGGTTCTAGTGTGCATGCACTTTTGTGAACTTAGCTGGTAAGATAGAGGTCAACACTGCCAACCTTTTCTCGGGTAGTATTTATCTTGTGGGGTTTTTGTTGTTGTTGTTTGTTTGTTTGTTTGCTTGTTTTTTTCTGACAGACTTTCTCTCCAGCCTGGAGCTTCCCCATAGGCAAGGTTGTCTGACATTGAGCCCTCGGGATCTACTTGTCTCCGTCCCATGTGCTGGGATTGCATGTGTGCCTCACTGTTAGCAGTATTGTTATTGTGGGTTCTGGGCGTGGAACTCAGGTCCTCCAGCTGCAGCGCCAACTCTTCACTCACTGAACTGCTACTTCCTTAGCCCTCTTCTAAAGAGTTAGTGTGTGTGTGTGTGTGTGTGTGTGTGTATGTGTGTGTGTGTGTGTGTGTGTACATGTGCATGGGGGAGAAGGGGAAAGACAGAGAGAGACAGGGACAGAGAGGCAGAGAGATCCAAGTAATATTCATCTTCTATATCAGATTTATCCTCAATGTGTGTAACTTACTGGCTGTTTTGAATTATCTTTCCATCCAGTCCCCTGTAAGTTATAAAGTGTGTTTTGTAAATAATTGACTTCAATTTTACGATTTCACGCAAGACAATTATATTGGAAAA
The DNA here is from genome assembly GCF_903995435.1 of Acomys russatus. Taxonomy (NCBI): domain Eukaryota; kingdom Metazoa; phylum Chordata; class Mammalia; order Rodentia; family Muridae; genus Acomys; species Acomys russatus. Next base: position 22,045,761 of record NC_067142.1, on the reverse strand, counting down.
GGATTCACTTCAGTGATACTGATGTGCTGGTCTGGCTTTGACCATTGATAAGAATCAGTTGGAGAAATACCCCCACATTGCTGCAGGAAGTGGTAATTTGCCATATTCATCATTTTCTGTCTCCTGCAGAGTGCTGTTGCCAGGATCTTGAGATTAATACGATGAAATTGAAGGCAAATGTAATTACAGTGTTCTTATCCCACCTTCCATCATTCTCCCCCTGTTTTGTTCCATTGGGCCCCAGGAGGAGGGGAAAGCCTATGAATTTCCCCATGTTGTTCTTGGCTATCAAACTGATCAATTATGTTTTCCATTTGTTCCTAATTATAGTTATCTACCTTTCCCATTTGCAAGCGTAGATAGCAGTATGTCTTTGGCTCTTGCCATCTTTTATTTTCATACAATCAGAAGCTGTTTATATCTGGTAGGCTTTCTAAGTTAGTGGGTCGCAGGAGAGAGCCTGTCTCCTGTAAAACATGGTGGGGATGCTATTAGTATTAAGTAAGGTATGTGACATCCGGAGAGTTAATCCAAGGGATGAACGCCTGTATCATTAGCAACAAAATGTAAATACAGATTGTGATGGTTTGATTTCACTGTCAATGTAAGACAACTTACCCGGGGAGTGGGTGTCAATAAGTGACTGTCTCTATTGGGTTGGCCTGTGTTGATGTCTATGGATGATTGTTTTGACTGATAACTGAGGTTAGAAGACTCACTCTAAATGAGGATGATTTCATTTCCTAGGCTGGGCCCTGAACTGTGTAGCCATGAATAAAGCAGGCTGAGCAGGAACAAGCTGACAGTATGCACACATTCATTTCTTTCTTCCCTTGACTGTAGAGATGGGGTGACCAGGTATCCAAGGCTCCTTCCCCTGTGACTTCCCTCAATGACTGCAGCCTGGAATTGTGATCTAAATAAACCTCTCCCTACGTTGCATTTGATCGAGGGATTTTTATCATAGCAACATAAAGGAAAGTGGAACACAGATCTATAAGACTTGACACAACAAATTCTTGGCTTAAGTTTTTAGAAAGGACATGTTTTGGTGGTCCATGGGTGCTTCGGGAGCTTGAAATGGGCACAGGAAGAGTGGATATCCATTAGTACACACAGATAACAGCGGACAGAGACTGAGAAGTGTTTTTAAGAGGGGAATAAGCAACGAGTGTCTCAGGGATGCTGTGTGGAGTCTAGGTTCGTGAGTATCCGGGAAGAGAGGTAAGGATGTTCGGTTGGAAAACAATTGCAGAGCACTCCAAGCTTGAGAACATAAATAGCCTTTGAATAGGAAGTTATCTCGTGGACTTAACAAGTTTAAAAGATACCACTATGTCTTCCTTAATAACCCTCATTTCCTGATATGCTCTTTCAATGATGTCAATATAATTTGATATAAGTTACATAAAATAAACTGTGTTCATTTTAAAAGCACAACTATTTTAGCTTGGTGCCTTAGTTGCTAGAAGGGGGACATGTACACCTCAGTTTGAGCTTTTTTCCCATTGGCTTTCTGCACTGATCAATAGACAGTCTCTACATTGTGTGTGCAACTTTTTAAAATTTCTATTCCCTTACTACGTAGCCCACTTCCCCTCATATGCACTGGGTCCCTGTATCTGTCACACCATAGAGAGCAAAGGAGGTTAGGGCACTCATTTTTACCTCAGGCATTCAACAGTTACAGAGACAGAGATCCAGTCTTTGCTATGGAAGAAGTACATAGTCACCTCAGTCCAGTGGAAAAGGGAGAAGAACCACTAGGTGGGACACAGTACACCTAAATAAAGCCCCAAGTTCCCTGAGAGTTAGTGTCCTCCAGCTGTGAAGGGGCCTTCTCTACCAAAGAAGTCTGCGAGCTTGCCAATAAATGTTTACTTTGCATAATGTCAATTTCCTCCCTCTTAAATCATTAATAGAGGGAAAAAAGCACCTACCTGATAGTCAGAATCAGCACATTTACCTGCTGAGCTGTGTCCATGCACCAAAATTGATCTTTAGGAAAGACAAGACCAAGTGTTGGCTGTACACAGAAGCCTCTCTCTTGGGAATAGCAAATAAAATGCATAACTTATTTATTGACTGTTTTACCTGTTATTTAAAAACACATACAAAAGTCCCAGAAATTTCACTAGTATGTATACCAGTATGTATGTATATATATATATGTATATATGTATGTATGTATATATATGTATGTATATATATGTATGTATATATGTATGTATGTATGTGTATGTATGTATGTATATATATATGTGTATGTGTGTATGTATATATATGTATGTATGTATATGTATGTATGTATATATATGTATGTATGTGTATGTATGTATGTATATATATATGTGTGTATGTATGTATGTGTATATATATGTATGTATGTATGTATGTATGTATATATATATATTTCAAAGAGAAAAGAAAGTATATTCTTACAAAAAAAAAGCCTTCTATACCTGCACAGCAGCTTATCAATAAAATGAAAGCTGGAAATAGTCCAAATGACCATTAGCAGATCAATGGACAAACTGTTATGCATCCATACTATGAAATAACATTCCACATTAAAATGAATGAGTTACTGTCATACATCACACAGATCAATCAACACTATGCCAAGGGAAAGATGTTAGAAAGTAAAGGGCACGAACTTTGTAATTTAATTTTATGAAGTTTTAAAACATGCAAAGCCAGTGTATTGTGGTGGGAACCAAAATGACGGTTATTTTGAATGTGGACTTTACAGTGCTATGTAGGACAGAGGGTCTTAGATGACAGATTAGCTATTTATATTTTTGACAACTAGCTGCATCCAATTATATTTTAACTCTGCCAATTCACCTACTCAACGCTCCTAAATCCTCTAGTAAGTTGTCAATGATTAGCTTTTCTTGGATTTGTGATTTATATTATATGTTTGTATCAACTTCCATGTGTGTTTTATATATTTTGCTTGAAATTATGTTGTAAGAAATAAGGAAAAGATCTTGGTAACAAGTTATTGATGTGAAGAAGGAGACTGTATAAACTCTTAGGGAATCACTTGCTCACTCAGCCTCAAGTGAGAATGTCTCTTATCACCAAGCACATTACCTCTTAGGAATTTAAAAGACAAAACATAATATGAAGGAAATTATGAACTTATGAATAGAATTTTAAAAGTTTGCTTTTAATCTCTGTGTGTGTGTGTGTGTGTGTGTGTGTGTGTGTGTGTGTGTGTGTGTACATGTGGGCTCATGTGCATGCACATGAGTATGTACATAATTGAGGTGTCTACAGAGACCAGAAAAGGCCACTGGGTCTCATGAATCTGGAGTTACAGGAGACTATGAGCCAGTCAACATGAATATTGTCAACTGAGCTGGGCTTCTCTGCAATAACAATACATATTCTTAAGCACAGAGTAATCTAGGGAGTCTCAGGAATAAGTTTCAAATGTAACAATTAAGAAGCAAACAATACAAATAAATACAATTATCAATTACTTGACAATATTAGGCCGAGAGTCAAAAATATGGAAAGATTGGAAGGGAAAATCACATCAGTTTTGCAAAAACTGATACAGAATGCTCTCACAGGAGATATTGTAATGAAAACAGTTTTTTTCCAGACTCAGGAGCTAATGAAACATCAGTGAGGGGAAAGATGATTCTGGACACTAGCATGAGGGTCTTTGTGTATCAGACTCTAGACCAATGTTTTCAGGTGAATGTGAGTAGATCTGTGGGTGGACATACTTTTTTAATTAAGACAAGTATTCAGATATTTAAGAGTTTTTTATAAATACACATGCAACAGCAATTAGAGTTGATGCACAGATCAACATAAGTTTAATGATGGACCAGTGAGATAAAACAGCAGGTAAAGGCACTTGACACATTAGCCTGACTGCCCAAGTTCAATCCCCAGAATGCACAAGAAGGAAGAAGGGATGGAACCAATTCCACATGTGCCAAGCAGTCATGTGCTCACCACTAGCATATGCACATCACAGACACACAATAATAATTAAATAAAGGCAAGGCATTCTAACCACTACCAAGCAACAACATAATCGTGCACACATTGGAGTTTTCACCTTTCTTTCTTTGAATGCCATTTTGTTTCAATTGTAACCGAAAAAAAAAATTAGTTCATTTTCTCTATTCCTCTTTCTCATTTCCTTGAGTATTGCATTTCTAGGAACCAATGGGTGTCCTGTGGTCATAATGTGTAGCCGTACAATCCAGAATGTAGGAAGGCAGCATTTTCATTGTCATTTAAAACTCTCTGGGGTTTCGTTCACAAGATTAATTTTTGTCTTACATACATTTTCCCATCCTTGAAAACATAGCCTCTCCTAAAAATACCACAGCACTATCTCTAAGAACTTTAAATTCAGTAGACTTTAAAATGAATTATTTAAGTGGAATGAGATGGCTCAGTAGATATGTTGCTTGCCTGGAAGCCTGAAGTCTTGAGTTCCATCCCTGGAACCCGTGTGGTAAAGAAGAAAATGGATTCCCAAGAGCTGTCCTCTAACCTCCTGGTGCCCAGGTAACATGTATGCCCATCTCACATCAGCAAGTAACTACATTATTAAATAAGTAAATTAAATGTTCTTTTTAGAAAGAAATTGGATTTTTTTAATAGCCCACAAAACAACTGCAAAGTTTATTACTTTTTTCTAATTGGATCCCATAAAATTTACCTTTTTACCTTGTTTATCTCATCTGCAAAGAGAAAGCAAACCATTTTTTAAACAGAATTTTTTCTTTTTTTTTTAATTAATTTATTCTTGTTACATCTCAATGGTTATCCCATCCCTTGTATCCTCCCATTCTTCCCTCCCTCCCATTTTCCCCTTATTCCCCTCAACCTATGACTATTCCAGAGGGGGATTACCTCCCCCTGTATATGCTCATAGGGTATCAAGTCTCTTCTTGGTAACCTGCTATCCTTCCTCTGAGTGCCACCAGGTCTTCCCCTGCAGGGGACATGGCCAAATGTGAGGCACCAGAGTATGTGAGAAAGTCATATCCCACTCTCCACTCAACTGTGGAGACTGTTCTGACCATTGGCTAGATCTGGGTAGGGGTTTAAAGTTATCGCCTGTATTGTCCTTGGCTGGTGCCTTAGTTTGAGCGGGACCCCTGGGCCCAAATCTGCCTATCATAATGTTCTACTTGTAGGTTTCTAGGACCCTCTGGATCCTTCTACTTTGCTATTCTCCCATCATTCTCTCATCTAGAGTCCCAATAAGATGTCCTCCCCTCTGTCCCAGTTTCCTGGTATGTGAAGGCTTTTGTGGGACATGCCCCTTGGGCTAGTATGCAGATATAAGTGAGTATATACCATTTGAGTTTTTCTGCTTCTGGGTTAACTCACTCATTATGATCATTTCTAGCTCAATCTATTTATCCACACATTTCTGGAATTCTTTGTTTTTAATAGCTGAGTAGTGTTCCATAGTGTATATGTACTACAGTTTCTTTATCCATTCTTCTACTGAGGGACACTTAGGCTGTGTCCATGTTCTGGCCATTATGAATAAGGCTGCTATGAACATGGTTGAGCAAATTTTCTTGTTGTGTGCTGGAGCATCTTCTGGGTATATTCCAAGGAGTAGAATAGCTGAGTCTTGAGGAAGCCCTATTCCCAGTTTTCTGAGATAGCACCAGATAGATTTCCAAAGTGGCTGTACTAGTTTGCATTCCCACCAGCAATGAAGGAGTATTCCTCTCTCTCCACATCCTCGCCAGCATGTGGTGTCACTTGAATTTTTGATCTTAGCCATTCTGATGGGAGTAAGATGGAATCTCAGAGTTGTTTTGATTTGCATTTCCCTGATGACTAAGGAGGTTGAGCATTTCTTTAAGTGTTCCTCAGCCATTTGATATTCCTCTGTTGAGAATTCTCTGTTTAGTTCCAAGCCCCATTTCTCAATTGGGTTATTTGGTTTGGTGGTGTTTAATTTCTTGAGTTCTTTATATATTTTGGATATTAGACATTTGTCAGATGTAGGGTTGGTGAAGATCTTTTCCCAGTCTGTAGGATATCGCTTTGTTCTCTTGACTGTGTCTCCTGCCTTACAGAAGCTTCTCAGCCTCATGAGGTCCATTTATTAATAGTTGACATTAAGGCCTGGGCCATTAGAGTTTGGTTCAGGAAGTTGTCTTCTGTGCCAGTATGTTCTAGGCTCTTCCTCAATTTTTCCTCTAAGTGGCTTAGTGTCTCCGGTTTTATGTTGAGGTCTTTAATCCACTTGGATTTGAGTTTTGTGCAAGGTGACAAATATGGGTCCAGTTGCATTATTTTACACATAGACCTCCAGTTCGACCAGCACCATTTGTTGAAAATGCTATCCTTTTTCCATTGAATGGATTTGGCTTCTTTGTCAAAAATCAAGTGCCATATGTGTGTGGATTCATATCTGGGTCTTCGATTCAATTCCACTGATCAACTAGCCTGTTGCTGTGCCAGTACCATGCTGTTTTAATTACTATTCCTTTATAGTACAGTTTGAGATCAGGTATGGAGATTCCTCCGGAGCACCTTTTATCGTACAAGATTGTTTTAGCTATTCTGGGTTCTTTTGTTTTTCCAAATGAAGTTCAGAATTGAACTTTCAATGTCTTTAAAAAATTGTGTAGGTATTTTGATAGGGATTGCATTGAATCTGTAGATTGCTTTTGGTAGGGTGGCCATTTTTACTATGTTAATTCTCCCGATCCATGAGCAAGGAAGATCATTCTATCCTCTCATGTCATCTTCAATCTCTTTCTTCAGAGTTCTGAAATTTTTTTCAAACAAGTCCTTCACTTGCTTAGTTAGAGTAACTCCTAAATATTTTATATTGCTTGTGGCTAATGTGAAGGGTGTGGTTTTCCTAATTTCTTCCTCTGCAAGCTTGTCATTTGTGTATAGGAAGGCTACAGACATTTTTGAGTTAATTTTGTATCCAGCCAATTTGCTGAAGGTGTTTATCAGCTGTAGGAGTTCTCTGGTGGAATTTTAAGGGTCTAGTCACTTATGTCCACTATCATATCATCTGCAAATAGGGACAATTTGACTTCCTCCTTTCCCATTTGGATACCCTTGATCTCCTTTTGTTGTCTTATTGCTCTGGCTAGAACTTCGAGTACTATATTGAAGAGATATGGAGAGAGTGGACAGCCTTGCCTTATTCCTGATTTTAGAGGAATTTCCTTGAGTATCTCACCATTTACTTTGATTTTGGCTATTGGCTTGCCGTATATAGCCTTTATTATGTTGAGGAGAGTGCCTTGTATCCCCGATCTCTCTAAAACTTTAAATATGAATGGGTGTTGAATTTTATCAAATGCTTTCTCTGCATCTAAAGAGATGATCATGTGGTTTTTTATTTTCAGTTTGTTTATATGGTGGATTACATTGATGGATTTCCATATATTAACCCATCCCTGCATCCCTGGAATGAAGCCTACTTGGTCATGATGAATGATATCTTTGATGTGTTCTTGTATTCACTTTGCAAGTATTTTATTTAGTATTTTTGCATCGATGTTCATAAGAGAAATTGGTCTGAAATTCTCTTTCTTTGTTGAGTCTTTGTGAGGTTTAGGTATCAATGAGACTATGGCCTCATAGAATGAATTTGGTAATGTTCCATTCATTTCTATCTTTTGGAGTAGCTTGAATAGTATCGGTATTAGCTCGCCCTGGAAGGTCTGGTAGAATTCTGCACTGAAACCATCTGGCCCTGGGCTTTTTTTGGTTGGGAGACCATCGATGATTGCTTCTATTTCTGTAGGGGAAATGGGACTATTTAGCTTGTTTATCTGTTCTTCACTCAACTTTGGCAAGTGAAATTGATCAAGAAAATCGTTCATTTCCCTTAGATTTTCAAATTTTGTGGCATATATGCCTTCAATGTAGGATCTTATGATTCTTTGTATTTCTTCCAGTGTCTGTTGTTATGTCTCCCTTTTCATTTCTGATTTCTTGATTTCAATACTGTCTCTCTGCCTTTTAGTTAGTTTGGCTAACGGTCTGTCTATCTTGTTGATTTTCTCAAAGAACCAGCTCTTGGTTTTGTTGATTCTTTGGACTGTTTTCTTAGTTTCTAATTTGTTAATTTCAGCCTTGAGCTTGATTATTTCCAGACGTCTACTCCTCTTGGGTGTTTCTGCTTCTTTTTTTTTTTTTTTTTTTTTTTTTTTAGGGCTTCCAGTTGTGTCATTAAGATGCTTACATGTGATGTTCATAATTTCTTTTTAAAGGCGGTTAGTGCTATGAATTTTCCTCTTAGCACTGTTTTCAGTGTATCCCACAAATTTGGGTATGTTGTTCCTTCATTTTCATTGAATTTCAGAAACTCTTTGATTTCTTTCTTTGTTTCTTCCCTGAACTAGGTGTTATTTAGCAGAAAATTGTTTAGTTTCCACGTACATGTATGCTTTTTGTTATTTCTGTTGTTGTTGAATTACAGCCTAAGAGAATCGTGATCTGATAGGATACAAGGTATTATTTCAATCCTCTTGTATCTATTGAGGCTTGCTTTGTGACCTACGATGTGATCAATTTTGGAGAAGGTTCCATGGGGTGCAGAGAAGAAGGTATATTCTTTCTTATTTGAGGGAAAGGTTCTGTAGATATCTCTTAGATCCATTTGACCCATGGCATTGGTTAATGATGTTATTTCTCGGCTTAGTTTCTGTTTCAATGACTTATCCTTCAGTGAGAGTGGGGTGGTGAAGTCTCCCACTATTATTGTGTGGGGATCGATGTGTGGTTTAAGCTTTTTTAGCAGATCTTTTACAAATGTGGGTGCCCTTGTATTCGGAGCATAGATGTTCAGAATTGTGATGTCATCTTGGTTGACTTTACCTTTGATGAGTATGAAGTGTCCTTCCTCATCCCTTTTGAATAATTTTTGTTGAAAGTCTATTTCGTTCGATATTAAAATGGCTATGCCTGCTTGCTTCTTGTGACCATTTGCTTGGAATATTTTTTCCAACCTTTTACCCTGCGATAATGCCTATCATTATGGGTGAGATGTGTTTCTTGAATGCAGAAGAATGTTGGATCTTGTTTATGCGCCCATTCAGTTAGTCTGTGTCTTTTTATTGGAGAATTGACGCCATTGATGTTGAGAGATATTAATGACCAGTGACTGTTAAGAGTCTTAATTTTGATGTTGTTTCCAGTCGAGTGTTTGTGTAGTTGTATTGTTGCCATGGGATAGTTATCTATTTCCTGAGTAGTTTTGGTTGTAGCTTGACCCTTTGGGATGGAGTTTTCCTTCTAGTACCTTCTGTAAAGCTGGATTTGTGGATAGGTACTGTTTGAATTTGTTTTTGTCATGGAATATTTTGTTTTTTCCATCAATGGTTATTGATAGTTTTGCTTGGTAAAGTAATCTGGCCTGGCATCTGTGGTCTCTTAGGGATTGCAGGATCTCTGTCCAGGCCCTTCTGGCTTTTATGGTCTCTGCTGAGAAGTCGGGTGTAATTCTGATAGGTTTGCCATTAAATGTTATTTGGCCCTTTTCCCTTGCAGTTTTTAATATTTTTTCTTTGTTCTGTATGTTTTGTGTTTGGATTATTATGTGACGTGCAGTTTTTCTCTTTTGGTCAATTCTATATGGTGTTCTCTAGGCCTCTTGTACAAATAAAGAGTTCATAGATCATGTATAGAAACGTTTTATTATCCCAAAAAAATCAATAAAACTCTGCACTCAAGGTCTCTGTGACATGTTTTGTTTTTTCAAGACAGGATTGCTCTGTGTAGCCTTGGTTGTGCTGGACTTCCATTGTAGAACAGGCTGGCCTCAAGCTCACAGCAATCTACCTGCCTCTGCCTCCAAAGTGCTGGAATTAAAAAGGTGTGCCACCATGCCCAGCTCATATCCAGATAATTAAATTTTGTTTTCCCAGGAAAATATGCTTACCTACCAAAGGCAATAGAATTAGTTGTATCCTAGTCCCATAATAAACCTGCGTTAACCATCCTAATTATAACTATTTTCCTAAAGATTTTGGAGCATAGGTTAGTAAAATTTCTTGAAGTTACAGGAAATTTTCACAATATATAGTTGTCACATTATAACTATGTCCATGTTCAGATATGGCTAAAATGCATGACATTTTTCTAATCTTCATGGTAACACATGGTAGACAGTACTGTCTACGTAGATTTGAGTAATTTACATACCAGGATGCATTGTGTCTATTTTATCTAAGTGCTCAAGTTAATGCTTTGCTTGCTTACATGCCTATATCCACAGAAATAGAATCTGCTGGTAATCTCCTTCCCACTGCCTTTCTAGTGGATTAACCAATTCTAGACTGTTACACTGCTGGGAAAAATACATTTACAGTTCACGGAGCAATGCC